>NC_080087.1:128101536-128404567 GCF_950005125.1 Chionomys nivalis | reverse complement strand
GTTGAGAGAGACAATAACAGAGAGAAGACACTTAGAAACATGTGTGTGCGTGTTTCTATATGTAGTGGGCTTCTGTTACGACATCCCCTATATAGCCTTTCTGCACACAGAATAACAGTTTTCAAATAGAAATACAACCATTTTATTTTCTCATAGCAACTCCTTCAATCACTTCCCATTGCTACAACAGAAAGGTTGGAATCTCTGCATGATCTTGAATACTCCGTGTGGTCTGAGTTTTATGTCCTAGCATCTTTAGGACTGCTTAGGACTTCTCATTAGCCCAGACCTACATACTGTTCATCAGCGCCCTGTTGGTCTGACCCTTTGTGCATGCTGCCCTCTCACTGGTGCCCCTTTCTCAATTTCTTTACCTCTTCATGTAGATAATTGCCTTGTATCTCTACTTCAGTTCAAATTATCAGTTCATGGAGAGATTTTACCCAGCTACTTCAGCAGTTTTCTACACCCATCACAAATGTCCACAGAGTCATATACTCCTTTTATCACTCTTGTAAATTAGTATTTGTCTTTTTCTTCAAATAATGAGTTCCAGAGGAGCAGGAAATACATCTGTCTTTATATAGTTACTAATTAATTCAACTACAGTTACTATAAGAAATATTAGTAAAGGTATCTTCAAATCATGAGTGAATATGATTGTGTGTGTGTGTGTGTTTGTGTATGCCTGTCTTTCTGTGACTGTGTAGTAGGCAGGAAAGAAGTTGTTAACAGAAGAAATAGGATCAGAACCCATCTAATCTTAGAAATGATTTTTGAAAATTTGCAGAGTTCTTGCTTTATACCCAACATTAATCTAAAGATTTTCCAAATATATATATATATATATATATATATATATGCAAAAATGAATTTTTTTCATTTATTCCATTTTTTTCTTAGAGAAACTGAATCTTCAGTCAATGACAGGTGGACAGTTTAAATTTAACTGGTGTAGGAAGTTTTGCTGTCTATCTGCTGGTTTTATTGCGTAATGAATAAAGAAAACTTGCTTGGCCTATAGCATGGGAGGAAGAAGGCAGTGTCAGAGAGAAGCCATGAAGCTGTTGGAGAGAGACATGCTGGAACTTTGCTGGTGATACACCACAACCTTGTGGTGATACACAGATTAATAGAAATGGGTTAAATTAGTATGTAAGAGTTACCCAATAAGAAGTTAGAGCTAATGGACCAGGCAGCGATTTAATTAATACAGTTTCTGTGTGATTATTTCACCTCTAAACTAGTTGGGCTGTCCGGAATCAACAAGCGGCTCTCTGCTCCAGCATTCAACTGTTATGCTTTGAAAGTGATGTGTCCATGACAGGATCATATATTAAGAGCTTGATTGCCATCTAATGAACTTTTGAGAAGTTATTAATCTTGAGGGCTTTAACCCACTCAGTAGATAAATTCCTTGACAGATTTCTAATATGCTAGTTTTGGAATATAGCAAAAAGAAGTGGGCAAAGCCTAGTTGGAGGAAGTAGGTTGCTGGTGTCATGCCATCCAAAGAAGTATCTTCTCCCTTTTACTCTGTTTACTGTGATATGAGCAACTTTGCTCTGGCACTCTGGTTTCCATGCTCTTTTCTCTCACCTAATACCCACAACAACTGAGCAAACCCACCATGGCGCTAAAATTTCCTAACCTTTGAACCCAATGAACGCAAATAAATTGCTCTTCCTTTGAAGAGTTTCCTAAGCATTGGTCAAGAGAATGAAAGGCTTACTTGGATATCATTATTGCCTGACCCTGTGTCCCTGTTCATATTCTCAGGCCTTGCTGAACGTGACTTAAGCCAGAAAACAGTTTTTTTTTTTCCAACTAGAAGTAGTTAACGCTGGCCCTTTACTCCGATACTGCATGTTATCAGTTACACAGCATTCATTTATTTTTCATTGACTTCTACTTCATTGTTTCTACTTTCCATCTTCATGAAACAATTGACAGGGCTTACCCTTCTCTGCATTCTCGAACAATGCTTAGAATAATCGTTTAGTGAATAGGTCAAAAAATTAAATCGTTAAAGGGTAATGTTTATTAAATTGAGATTAACTACAAAAGAATAACGATAATTAAAGAAATTTGTATTCCTGGGCTCAATAACAAGAGAATTTCTATTCAATTGTAATGAGAAATGACCCCAGTGTTTGTTTTGTAGTTTCTGGGACTTGTCTAAGCATAGCATGTTCAGGGACATTTTGTAATTTAAGACTTATCCAATCCTGAGAGTTGGAGTCCAAAGCATGAGGGTACTGTGTCAAAATGTTCCTTGGTCACTAGACCAAAGACTAGAAAATCGGCAGAGAGGCAGTGAAACCATTTCTTCTGTATTTTGGATTTTTCTTTTCTTCTATTTAATGTGACAATTCTAATATAAATTAAGGGTTCTTAATTTAATTCAGAGATAGAATAAAAAAATCATATGAAGATTCCATTAATATAATCTGTTCACTAAAGTGGGGTTATACTAAAACAATAACTGTATTTTGTTCTTATTTTAAAATAATGTCTTTTTAAAATTCAGATTCTAAGTTGCATCAATTAACATTTATGTGGGGTGATGATGGAGGGGGTATTGCGACAAATATCTATCTAAATATATCTTGGCTGTCTTGGAACTCATTATGTAGACAAGACTGGACTTGAACTCACAGAGATCCTCCTGCCTCTGTCTCCTGAGTGCTGGCAATAAAGGCCTGACCCAAATTAACACTTAAGATTCTGACACGGAGTGATAATTCTGCCTCATCTGATTCAGTTGCAACAGTCACTGTCCCTTTTACCAGAGTTCATTATTTTTATTAAGATCCGTTCTTTTGCAATGTTCATGTTTTGCTATTATATGAAAATGTGAAATTATCCTAAGGTTCAAATACAACATGAATAATGTATTACGTTTCTATTGCTGTTGTAAAGATCTCTAGAAAGTAGCTTTCAAAAAGCACATATTTGTTATCTTAAAATTCTGGCAGTATGAAGTACAGAAACAAGCCTTATTGCATATTAAAATGAAGATGTTGGTGGGACTGTTCCTGTGGGGGGCTTCAGGGAGAACATTTCTTGACCTTTCATTTTCTACAGGATACCTTCCTTCGCTTATAGCCTCTTCCAGAAAGGCATCACCCTGACTCTTTATTCTGTTACCTTTTTCTCTAATTTTAATTCCCCTTTCCATCTGCTCTGAAAAAACCATTGAGAGCCAGGTGTGGTGTTGCATACCTTTAGTCCCAGCATCCAGGAGGTGGAGGTACATGGAACCCTGTGAGTTCTAGACCATCCTGGTCTGTATAACAAGTTCCAGGACAGGCAAGGCTACATAGAGATCTCAAAATATCTCAAAATACAAACAAGGAAATAGAAAGAACCTTTGTGAGTTAGGTGTGGTAGAGCCACGAGGATTAGGTATAAAAGTTATCCTTAGCTATATTGTGAGTTTGAGGTCAACCTGAGCTACAGAGACTCTGTGAGAAAGAAGGAGAAAACAAGGAATAACAGGAATGTTTGTGATTACAATGAAATTCTGTGAAAAACTTGCTAGATGGACACCATGTGAAAATCTTGGAACACACCCACAAGTCAATTTTACCTTTAAGGTAACATATTTACAGATTTCTGGAAATAAGGACACAGACATCATTAAAGGACATATTCTTTTCCCTACAAATACCCTCTCAATTACAGTCTAGTTGATGTCCAGTACATCAAATGAAGCATTTAAAATAGTAGTATTAATTCATCTCTGTCAATGATGTTTGTAAGAACATGTGTGTTGCATACTGTATAGGTAGGAAACTGATGGCGTGCACACTTGTGTGCCTGTGTACACATGCATAAAAAGTCACACAGGATATATGTACACAGAATGACAAATCTTTAAAATCCTCCTGAATCTGGAGCTAGAAATATCTCAATTGAGATGACCAAAAGAAGCAACTGAAGCCTAGAGCCACCAAGAGAGAGATTTTCCTGTGAACACTGAACTTCCTTTCATAGAACAGGGATTCCAGATTCCCTACACTTATGGTTTAATTTCATGAAATTATGAAAATTACTCTTTTGTACCTTTTTAAAAGGAACCTAACCCAGAGTTTTGTTATGCACAGGTGTGGAGGAGCAACACACCTCCTTAGTTTCTCAAGCAACTAAAGATCATTCAAAAGAAATCAGGAGTCATTGAAAAAAAAGACTGGGTGGTTTCTTCTTTGCCTTTTCCTTTGTCTGTCACTGAAAGTTTAGAGTTAACCAGTTAAGTTTTGGAGAACTTTTCAATGTTTAAATTCCAATAATTTCTTTAAGTATTTATTCTTTCCTAAAATCCCCAAGTGTAAGATTCAGATCCTGAAGGCAAATTTGAAAGGCCTGAGTGTCATTGTCCAGTGCCAAATGGACAGTTCAGAAAACATACATATGGGCAGCATTTTACAGTCCTAACAGGATATAACAGAAATATATATATATATACATATATATGTACATATACATATATGCATGTAATAACAATCAGTGAATAAAGAGGCCATGAATTTGAAGGAGAGTCGGGAGAGAAATATGGAAAGGTTTGGATGGAGGAAAGGAAAAGGAGCAATAATATAAATAAATTATAACTCAAAAATAGAATAAAAATAAATTATTATTTGTCTCCCCCACTTGGGGTGCCCTCTGCTTCAGAAACACATTTGAATGGATATGAGATTTTCAACAAAATCTTCATTGTTTATTCAATGTTGTGTCTGCACTCCAGAAGAGGGCACCAGATCTCATTATAGTTGGTTGTGAGCCACCATTTGGTTGCTGGAGTGAACTCAGGACCTATGTAAGAGCATACAGTGCTCTTAACAGCTGAGCCATCTCTCCAGCCCCTCAACAAAGTCTTTAGTGACTTGAAACAGACTTGCCTAATACTGGATCACTTCTGGACATTGACTTGATGTAACAACAACAACAAAAATAGATTGTATTGACTTGATTACCTACTTAGTTTATTATGAGATGCTAGAATTGAGGGCAGTTTTGTTTTTCTTGTTTTATTTTTGTTTGCTTGTTTGTTTTCGCCTGCTTTTTCACAGCATGTGAGAAAATTACCTGAGTCCATTTTGAAGGCAGGAGTATTAAAAAATAAGTTTTAATTTACTTTTAAGAGGTGAGTTTCTGTTTTTAAATCTGTTTCCTGGAACCTGACCTGCTCCAACCATCCCCTTGACTTCTTTTTGAGAATACGCAAACTTTCCCTAATTGAGCCATATGGTGATGACTGCTGGGTTTTTGTTTTGCTTGTTTGGAGATTTTCCCTACATCTTTGTTGCCCCATTGTCTCTCTTCTGCAAGTCTGCTCTGCAACTACTGGGGGTTTCTCTTCTTAAAGGGGCTCAGATCTCTTATAGATTCAATGCAATCCCCATCAAGGTCCCATCAAAATTCTTCACAGATCTTGAGAGGACAATAATCAACTTTATATGGAAAAACAAAAAACCCAGGATAGCCAAAACAATCTTATACAATAAAGGAACTCCTGGAGGCATTACCATCCCTGACTTCAAACTCTATTACAGAGCTACAGTAATGAAAACAGCGTGGTACTGGCATAAAAACAGAGAAGTCGACCAATGGAATCAAATAGAAGACCCAGATTTTAACCCACAAACATATGAACACCTCATTTTCGATAAAGGAGCTAAAAGCATACAATGGAAGAAAGAAAGCATCTTCAACAAATGGTGCTGGCACAACTGGATGTCAACCGGTAGAAGAATGAAAATAGACCCATATCTATCACCATGCACAAAACTCAAGTCCAAATGGATTAAAGACCTCAATATCAATCTGAACACACTCAACCTGATAGAAGAGAAAGTGGGAAGTACCCTACAAGATATGGGCACAGGAGATCGCTTCCTATGTATAACCCCAGCAGCACAGACATTAAGGGCCTCATTGAATAAATGGGACCTCCTGAAACTAAAAAGCTTCTATAAAGCAAAGGACACTGTCACTAAGACAAAAAGGCAACCTACTGACTGGGAGAAGATCTTCACCAACCCTGCAACAGACAAAGGTCTCATCTCCAAAATATATAAAGAACTCAAGAAACTAGACTTTAAAACGCTAATTAACCCAATTAAAAACTGGGGTACTGAACTGAACAGAGAGTTCTCAACAGAAGAAGTTCAAATGACCAAAAGATACTTAAGGTCATGCTCAACCTCCTTAGCGATCAGAGAAATGCAAAACAAAACAACTTTGAGATATCATCTTACACCTGTCAGAATGGCTAAGATCAAAAACACCAATTATAGCCTTTGCTGGAGAGATTGTGGAGAAAGGGGTACCCTCATCCATTGCTGGTGGGAATGCAAACTTGTGCAACCACTTTGGACAGCAGTGTGGCGATTTCTCAGTAAATTTGGGATCAACCTACCCCTGGACCCAGCAATACCACTCTTGGGAATATACCCAAGAGATGCCCTATCATATGACAAAAGCATTTGTTCAACTATGTTCATAGCAGCATTATTTGTAATAGCCAGAACCTGGAAGCAACCTAGATGCCCTTCAATGGAAGAATGGATGAAGAAAGTGTGGAATATATACACATTAGAGTACTACTCTGCGGTAAAAAATACAATGACTTCTTGAATTTTGCATGCAAATGGATGGAAATAGAAAGTACTATCCTGAGTGAGGTAACCCAGACCCAAAAAGAAGATCATGGGATGTACTCACTCATAATTGGTTTCTAGCCATGGATAGGGACCACTGAGTCTATAATTTGTGATCCTAAAGAAGCTAAATAGGAGGGTGAACCCAAGGAAAAACATATAGTTATCCTCCTGGCTATGGGAAATAGACAAGATTGCCGGGCAAATAATTTGAATCTTGGGGGTGGGGTGGGATGGGGGTAAGGGGAGATGGGGAGAGAAAAGTGAGAAGGAGAGGATGGGGGGATCTTGGGGATACGGGATGATTGGGGATAAAGGAAGGTTGGATAGGGGAGCAGGGAAGCACATATCTTCGTTAAGGGAGCCACCTAAGGGTTGGCAAGAGACTTGAACCTGCAGTGGCTACCAGATGCCCAGGGCAATGTCCCCAGTTATTTCCTTGGGCAGCTGAGGATAGGGAACCTGAAATGACCCTATCCTATAGCCATACTGATGAATATCTTGCATATCACCATAGAACCTTCATCTAGCGATGGATGGAGATAGAGACAGAGACCCACATTGGAGCACCAGACTGAGCTTCCAAAGTCCCATTGAGGAGCAGAAGGAGGAAGAACATGAGCAAGGAAGTCGGGACCACGAGGCGTGCACCCACCCACTGAGATAGTAGGGCTGATCTATTGGGAGCTCACCAAGGCCAGCTGGACTGTGACTGAAAAAGCATGGGATAAAACCGGACTCTCTGAACATGGCAGACATTGAGAGCTGATGAGAGGCCAAGCACAATGGCACAGGGTTTTGATCCTACTTCATGTTCTGGCTTTGTGGGAGCCTAGCCAGTTTGGATGTTCACCTTCCTAGACCTGGATAGAGGGGGAAGGACCTTGGACTTTCCACAGGGCAGGGAACCCTGACTGCTCTTTGGACTGGAGAGGGAGGAGAAGAGGAGTGGGGGGAGGGGGAGAGGGGCGGGAGGAGGGGGAGGGAAATGGGAGGGGGGGAGGAGGCGGAAAATATTTTTTCAATAAAAAAAAAATATTCATTAAGGGTCACTACAGTGAATAGAGGCTAAACAACGCATGTGACAATCATTTTGGTTGAAGTATTTGCCCCACCCACGGGTCTCTAGCCCCACTCAACGGTCAACCCCACCAGTCCACATTTGCTAATTTTGGTCCAGCATTGATTTTAACTGGCATCTAGATTTCACCATTGGAGCTACTGAAAGTGTAAACTGAACCACATACTTCAACAAGCTGATGATGGCATCACTTGTGCCCATGTGAATGTTTGTATGTATGTGCATGTGTATACATTTTTGTGCATGAGTGTATGTGTGTGCATGTTTATGTGTGTACACATTTATGTGTGGATGAGTGTGTGTGTAGGGGGGGTCTATCTTCAGAATCTCCTAAACTGAAAAGTTGGATATTTGGAGACTGAAGCTTTAACGATAGAGAACCTTAAAATGAATTGCATTGGAATCTGTGCTTCTGTCTGACATTTATCCACAAAAATTTATAGAAAGAAAATCATCTGAAGTGGTTCTCTGCCTTGCGCTGCTTTTGAGCTGACCTGTTAGGAGCTGTTTTTCTTTCAAACCATCACTTTCCTTTTAAAGCACTACTGTAATATTTTGAAAAAGCCAATGCATCTCCCCCCCTTGTTTAGGACAACAAATCCCTATCTTATTCAGCCATAATTCCAAAAATTATAAATATATGTTAAAATAAATTCCTTACCTTACCTTACTTTACCTTTAACCATACCAACCTTTGGAAAATACTCTTTTCTCCCTCAGAGAAATATATTAATAATATACAACTTGAAATTGAACAAAACCAACTTCATAACTTCTATATTTGCATCCATAAATTTCCCTATAAGCAAGAGAAAGGCAAATTAGACAAAGGGCCTGGGGTGTCAATGAACAAGGTCTCTTTAGTGCCTCGCACATGCAAAGGAGATTTATTGCCAAGCTGATTGTGGGGCTGCCTGGACAAGTTCACCAGAACTAAGAAGAAAATAGTTTTCACAGAGAATCCCATGCTTTTAGGAATTTAGGAATAATATATAATTGGCACGTTGGAGAAACACAGCGATGAAGGCAAAGAATTCCTTAAGTTTTCATCCCTGGAGGCAAACAGGAACACAGGACACATGATGCTTCCTGTCATGTTAAGCTTTTTAGCCTTTGTCACTGGGCAGATTATTATTGCAAAGGTAATTTTTTTTGTTTTTGTTTTTGTCAAAATCAGAACTCTGTCCAATGTATTGGAGTGCAGTGTGAAATGTGATCTTAATTAGTCTTATCAATAGAAACCAGGAGTCAGGTACTGGGGGAAACCTGGAAGATCAGAGAATCAGGAGCAGCCGCCAGTTGCTTTCTACCTGTCCCCTTCCTCAGCTCAAATCCTGAGATACTGTCCACACCCCACCTTATCACTTTGTGTCTCCACCTCCCACTGCTGGGATTAAAGTCTTGTGCCACCACTGCCCAGCTTCTATAGTTACCTAGTGACCAGTTCCATCCTCTGATCTCCAGGCAAGCTTTATTTGTCAGAACACAAGCAAAGTACCACAGAACATCTGTGTTCTATGACTTGCACTTGGAAAGCTAGGAATAATTGTGGCTGAATACTAAGCAGTCGTGAAACAGTCCCATTAGTTATTTTTCAGTATTTTCCAAAATAACATGAAGCCTTGTTGTTTCTGCTAAGTTTTAATAATTTGTTTTGTTCTAGAGCTGTGAGGTTACTATTTCTACAGATAGACCAACAAAAATTAAACTACATATATATAATGCACAGGCAGGCACACATTATTTGTGTGTACGTGTTGGTTAAGTTAGGTTTGTGTAAAGATGGCATTGGAATTTGACAATGTTCTTTATAGCATCCAGGACTGTTACAAATGGAACTCATTTCTCACCACGTTTTTTTTTTAAATATAACTTAACTACTTAACCTTTATGTTCATAAGGATGTTTCATGTTGTGTACATACATACAGATACACATATACTTTTATACTCATATTTGAGGATTTTCCACCTCAATGAATAAGAACATAAACACTGCACTCAGAAAAACTGCATATAGCTTATGGAAATTTGATAAGAAGAGAGGCTCCTATTTTGTTTTTATCACTTAATTTTGTGTATATAGGGAGGGTGTTTGCTTGTGTGTATGCCTGTGCAACATATGTATGTAGTATCCTCAGAGGCCAGATGCAGATGCCAGATGCCCTATGACTGAAGTTTCAGGAATGTGGGTAACAGGAATCTAACCCAGCTTCTCTGAAAGAGCAACCAGTGCTCTTAACTTCTGTGCTGTTGCTTCAGCCCCAATGTGCTCATATTTTTAAAAAGTAGTATTCTTTAGCTCTGTAAAGAATGTTTTCTTAACTTCTTTAAGCTTGACAACTATTCTAAAATTTCTCCATCTTTATTAAGTATAGATTAGTCAGGAGCATCATTCCTAATCACTATTCACAGAGGGTAGTTTTAACTTAGACTAATAGACTAAGATTTCCTGAGTATTATAGGAGGAAGGTGATGATAATAATGCTACCAAAGGACAGAATCGAATCATGAGTCAATAAGAGCAAAAGCTATTTTAACTTTTCAATTCTATGAAATACTAATACTTGGCTTCAAATGGTCAACAAAGACCAAAGATGGAAACCTCCTCTTCTCCAAATCCAATACAAAACACCCACCCAACAAAGAATGGAGAAGATATCAGAACCTAAAATTACATTCTTTCCAAATACAGAAGCCTAGGCAACCACATGAAACAGAATTAATAGCAACTAGGATAATGTGTCTCCACTAGCGCCCAGAAATCCTACCACAGTAGGCCCTGAGCAACATTGATGAGGCACAAGACAAAGACCTTAAATTAGTCTTTATATGATAAAGGAAATGAATAAAACCCTTAAAAATCTAAGAAAACACAAACAACTGAAGAAAATGAATAAAACAGTTCAAGAACTGAAAGAGAATATGAAATAATTAAGAAAAATATAAAATGATGAAAATCTGGAAGTAAAAAATTTAGGGACTCAAACAGGAATCCCAGAGGCTTGCTTTGCCAATAGAGTACAAGAAATGGAAGAGAACTTCAGATGCTAAAGACATGATAAAAGAAATAGATAGATAACTCTAGCAGAGAAAATGTTAAATATAAAAAATCTTGACCCAAAACATCCAGGAAATTTACTATGAAAGGATCAACCTAAGAATAATAGGAACAGAGGAAAGAGAAGATATCAATGTCACAGGAACAAAAAATACTTTCAACAAAATCATCAAAGAAAATTCCCCTAACCTGTAGAAGGAGATGCCTATAAAGGATCATGAAGCACATAGAACAATAAATAAATTGGATTAGAAAAAAAAGTACCTGGCACATAATAATCAAAACATTAAGTATTCAGAACAAGGAAACAATATTAAAAGTTCCAAGGAAAAAAGGTCAAGTAATCCCTTTTATTATTAAATTATAGATCCTAAAAACCAGAGGGCCTGGACAGGTATGTGTAGACTCTAAGAAACCACAGATACCAGTCTAGACTACTATATACAGCAAAACTATTAATCACAAGAGGTGGAGAAAACAGGATATTCCATGATATAAACAAATTTAAGCATTATTTGTATACTAGTCCAGCACTACAGAAGGCCTAAAAAGGAAACAGAAACCTAAAGAGGTTAACTCCACCCAAGAAAATGTAAGAAAATAATCCTAGACCACCAGACCAGCAAATGCAAAAGAGGAGGCAGTCTCTCTCTCTCTCTCTCTCTCTCTCTCTCTCTCTCTCTCTCTCTCTCTCTCACACACACACACACACACACACACACACACACACACACACATACACATGCACACACACATATACATGCACAGAAACACACAACTGAACAAAATGAAAGTAATCAACAAACACTTCTCACTGATACTTATCAACATCAATGATCTCAATTTCCCAATAAAAAGATGCAAACTAAGAGAATGGCTATAAAAAAAAATAGAGGTTTCTAGAACTGAATGAAAATGAAAACACATATTCCCCCAAATTTATGGGACAAAATGAAAGTATTTCTAAGAGGCAAGTTTCTAGCCCTAATATGCCTACATAAAATAAGAGTAGACATCTCACACTAGTAACTTAACAGCAGACCCGAGAGCTCTAGAAAAAAAGTAGAAAGCACATCCAAAAGAAACAGATGACAAGAATGACAAGAAATAATCAAACTTGGGGTTGAAATCAATGAAATATGAATAGTGACAACCAAAACTACAAATACTCAATGAAACAAAGAGTTGCTTCTTTGAAAATATGAACAAAATAGGCAAGCCCTTTAGCAAACTAAATAAAATGATGAGTGAAAGTATAAAAATTAATAAAATCAGAAACAAAAAGGGGGACGACAGACACTGAGGAAAATCACAAGACTTCAACAAAAACAAAACACACTGAACTCAATAAAGAGAAAATAGGAATAACCTTGAACTCATTAGTACAAGACTTTCTGAACAGAACACTGTTAGTACAGTCACTGAGATCAACAATTGATAAATAAGACCTCATGAAATCAAAAAGCTTCTTTAAGGCAAAAGACATCATCATTTGGACAAAGTAACTGCCTACAGAATGGGAAAAGATTTTTATAAACTATATATCTTATAGAGGGCTAATACTCAATGTGTACATATATATATATATATATATATATATATGCACAGATTTCAAGAAAACAACCCAATTAAAAATTAAAAAATGGAGTGCATATCTAAAAAACATTCTCAAAAGAAGAACTATAGCCGGGAGGTGGTGGTGCACACCTTTAATCCCAGCACTCAGGAGGCAGAGGCAGGTGGATCTCTGTGAGTTCGAGGTCAGCCTGGTCTACAAGAGCCTGTTCCAGGACAGGAACCAAAAAAAAGCTATGGAGAAACCGTCTCGGAAAAAAAAAAAAAAAAAAAAAAAGAACTATAAATGACTGCTAAACACTTGAGGAAATGTTCAACATTGTTAGCGACCAGGGAAATGCAAATCAAAGTACTTTGAGACTCCATATTACTCCTGTCAGAATGGCTAACTCAATAACACAAATGACAGTTCGTGCTGGCAAGGAGCGTCCATTAACAGTAGGAATGCAAACTTGTGCAGCCACTATGGAAATGATTATGGCAGTTTCTCAGGAAAACGGGTCTTGATCTACCTCAAGATCCAGCTATACCATTCTCGGGCATATATCCAAATGTTACTTCATTCTACTCTAGAAACACTTGCTCCACCATGTTCATTGCTGTTCTAGTCATAATAGTCAGAAATTGGAAACAACCTAGATGTCTCTTAACCGAAAAATGGGTAAAGTAAATGTGGTGCATTTACACAATAGAGTATTAGCTGCTAAAAAAATGAAATGATAAAATGTTGAGGTAAATGTATGGAACTAGAAAGTCATCCTGTGGTAATCCAGGCCAGAAAGAAAAATACAATGTCCATTCACTTATATGCGGATATTAGTTATTAAGTTGGTGATAAACAAGCTGCAATCTTTGGAATCACAGAGGTTATGTATAGAGTAAGGGACTAAGGGGGCTGGGGAGCAGACAACTCTTTCTAGGAAGGTTAAATAGAATAGATAGGTATGGATGGATGGAGGGAGTCTGGAAAGGAAGGAAAATGTGGGAAGGAGGGAGGAAGAAGGGAAAGATGGAAGGAATACAGGGAGAGATAGGAAAATTTAAGGGACATTTGAGCAGGATGGAAACCTAAGACAGTGGAAGCTTCCTAGAATCTACATATATGTGAAGGCAATCTAGATGAAATTACCAAATAATAGGGGAGACAGAGCCCCAACTGGCAATCACTTATCATCAAATGACATTCTAGTGTCTGGACTCTGTTTCCTTTAATTGAGTTGTTTGCAAAAGTGGTCCCACAATGTAGTGATATTTTGTTTATAATCTAACAAATAAAGCTTGCCCGAAGATCAGAGTGCAGAGCTAACCCACTAGTTAGTCACAAAGTTCAAGAAGTGGTTACACATACCTTTAATCCCAGCACTCAGGAGACAGAGACAGACAGATCTCTGTGAGTTTAAGGCAACCCTGGGCTACACAAAATTAATCCAGTCTAAAAGAGAAAAAGATCTTGGCAGTGGTGACTCACATGTTTAATCCCAATACCTGGGAGTCACATGACTTTAATCCCAGAACTAGGGAGATGGAGACAGGAAGGGATATGGCTGGGCAAAGAGAGGAATATAAGGCTGGAGGAGACAGGAGAGAGAAACGGACGCTGCGGATGCAGTCTGAGAATTCAGTCTGAGCGTGCAGTTAGAATTGTAGAGACAGGATCACCCCTTTGGTCTGAACATTGGTAAAGGTAAGAACTCTCTAGTGGCTGGCCACTTTGCTTCTCTGATCTTTCAGCATTAATTTCTATATCTGACTCCAGGTTTTTCTTATTAAGAGCAATTAGAATTTGTGCTACACCGTAAGAACACCAAGGCTATAATCAAGCCTATAAGTTGCACCCCAACTAATGGCAAAGTCCCATTGTTGAAGACAACACCTACACAAATCATCTCACGTTAGGAGTTGAGCTATACCTACATAGAACCTTCACCCGTATGATCTAGCATCTTCACTATGGGCAGGAACTCTGTAGATAATTAAAGTAGAAACAGAAAACCAGCACAAATTCTTGGATCTACAATGGTGTCCTACGTATATGATATGCTAGGGCAATGATGATGCAATATTTGTGAGAGTAACCAACCAATATCTTATTTGACTGAAGGCCCATTCCACATCATACAACACATACCTGACACTGCTTAAACTAGATAGCCCAGAGGTCTACAGCAAAACCTAATGATCTTAAAAATAAGGCAGTGTAGCAATAAAATGACTCCTAATGACATTCTGCTGTGCTCATAGATCAGTGCATTGCTCAGCCATCATCAGAGAAGCCTCCTCCTGCAGCATCTGGGAATAAATACAGAGACCCATTGCTGGACAATAAGTAGAGAGTGAAAGACCATGGAACACTCAGTCCTAAAGGGATGTTTCCATCAAATTCCTCCCCTTAGGGCTCAGGGACTCCTGGGGAAGAGGAAGCTGAAAAAGTGTAAGAGCCATAAAAATGAAAGACACCAGAAAACAAGGTCCTCTACATCTACATGATCAAAGCTGATATGAATTCACAGTGACTGAGGTAACATGCAAAGGGCCTGCATGGTAATTCATTAACTGTGGTCCTAGAGCTGAAAGAAGTAGGCACATACTTCCATTCCTAAGCCAGAAGCTATCTCCAATTAATAACTATTTGCAAATAAGAATTTAGTTTTCTTCAGGGAACTGTCAATGGAAAGACATAGATCCTACTCTTAAGAGTAGGTTGCACGCCCAGTAGGAGATGATCAATAGAATTTGAACTAAAGGGCTTTTTTTGAGGAACCTTGCCTCATAGTGTTGAGTCAGAATCTTCTTTTCTTGAGTTTTCTCTTATTATTATTATTTATTTATTTTACTTAAAATTTTTCTCTTCTTTTTCTTACCCCACAGTTCCTTTGCATTTATATTATGGCTTGCAGTTTAGAATTTTATTGGATTTCTGTGTGTGTGTGTGTGTGTGTGTGTGTGTGTGTGTGTGTGTGAAAAAGTGAGTATCTGTTTCTTACGCCTTTTCTTGGGCTCTTTTTCTGCTGATTTGTTTTGTCCAATTATGATGTATTAATTTTGTTTTATTTTATTATTTTTATTATTATTTTATTATTATTCCTTATAAATCTGTTTTCTAATGAGAGACAGAAGGGAGATAGATATACACGAGAAGGGTGGTAGGAAAAAGCTGAGAGTAGAGGGAGGGAAAACCATAATCAGGATGTATTATTTTCAATAAAAGGGAAAAGGCCCATGGAATTTATTATTTTTAGCAATTTGAATTGAGGGTGATCATTACAATCATTTGGAATTACCTTCTCCTCCCCCTCTTCCTCTTCTTCCTCTTCTTCCTCCTCTTCCTCCTTCTCCTTCTTCTTCTTCTTTTTTGTAGCCCAGGCTTTCCTGGATCTCACAGCTTACTTTATAGACCAAGCTGGCCTCAAACATGCAGAGAGTTACCTGTCTCTTCCTCCCAAGTGCTGGTATTAAAAGCATGTGTCACTATGTGCAGTGGAATTAGCTTTTTATTCACAACTTAAAGAGTTTATTTTTATTAGTGACATTTTCATTAAGAACAGCAGAATCCAACTTTATCTTTAGAAGCTACACCCTTCAGTGGATTTTCCTTTCAATGCCCCCAAATAAAAATGTTTTCTATGGGTCTGATAATCATTTTTGCAGAGGTGAGAGAGTATCTTTTTCAGTATGTCATAAATTTATACTCAAATAAAAATCAGTCTATCTTAAAAGGATTCACTTGGAAAATACAATAGCTGTAGGCAGTAGTCAATAACAGAATTGAGAGATTGTTTGAGAAATTAGTTCTATAACTTTCAAATAAAAAATTACATGAACTTGGACAAAATTAAAGAGACAGGAAACACTTTATTCTAGGCTCTTACAATCTCTCTCTCTTTCTTCATGTGTGTGTGTGTGTGTATCATAGATCATAAAATTATGGTCATTATATCCTCAAGATCCATAGGCTATCTAACAAAATCTCCAGTATTAGACATGAAAACCTTTTTCCATTTGTTATCCAGGTGAGTTCAAGAGATTCCCAAGAAATATAAACTATCATTGTTGTATTTGGGTGCCTCCCAGAAGTTGAAGGTAAGTCCCTATTACTGAATGAACCATTCCACTTTGGACATGGGACTCAGAAAATTTGAGATGACACTGACCCAAAAAACTTCTTCATAGGTAATAGCTTTTATAGTATAGGAAGGTGATATGTAAGCTGCCAAACTAGGGAGGGATCCAATCAATAGTCCTGCCCAACTGTAGTGCCTCAAATCCACAACAATGACCAGCTTGGCAAAACATACATAAAGGTGCAATAGTAGCACTTATATCTTAGCAACAACCAACAGCTGTCTAATTGACTGCAAATTCCATCAAACAGGAAGGAAATTATTCCTGGCACTGTACACCTACCCAACTGCACACAAGGCTACTGAGGTCATTAGAGAAGACTCTGTTATAGGGTACCTAAAGAAAAAGAACTCCTGAGAGGCCTATTGAGTAAGTTGAATAGAGTCTTTATTAACTGTTGCAATGGGACTGTACCAAGCAGATCAGTGGAAAGTCGACCAGATTTCCAGTTGGTTCAATTTTGTGACATATGTAGAAAGAAAACTCTGGACATCTATAACAAGAAAGCATTGCTTACTCAAGAGAAGACATAACAATTAAATGACCAAGTAGTTAACCTTAAGCTCAGGTTCATCACGTATAGGAGTTCTAAACTGGTCCAGACACCAGTTTGATTTAGGAATTTATGGCTGGTTCAGACACCAGTGTTACCCAAGATGGTTCTAGCACTTAGAATAGTCTTAGGAATACTTTCCTGTGATGGCATAACTATAGTTCAGTAAACTACTACAAGTCTACTTTCGCCACTTTCCTAAACCAGTATAATTCCTAACTGCATTCTTAAGCTTATGCCCGTAGATAAGTGCAGATTCTAGCCCAAAGAGATACATATATAACACAAATCCTTCACCAGAGGCTCAGGAAACACTGTGAAAGTGAGCTGGAAAGAATATAAGAGCCAAAGGACCAGGAACACTGCTGTGAAGCTGTACTTTCTATCTGTGACAGAGAAGCTCTGCGTTCATAAGATTTTAACCATTGGACCGCCTAAACAAGACCTAAAGAATTCCAAAAACAATTGAGGCCTAAAGTAGATGGAGGGATTCTTATGGGACAACACTCTGATATGAACAGTTTCAAGCAACTAGCAATTGCAGAGAGATGAGATCCCTAACTTGTTATCTAATATCGTCTGGTCAGATGATGAAGTATATTAATGTAGGAAACATGGAATGAACTCAGCTCATTGCATTCATTATGTCTATTCCTTTAAATGTATATTAACAACAATGGTTAAAGAAAAGGAAGCCTTGATTCTGGAAGGGAGGAGCAGAAATAGAAGGGATATAACAGAGAGATGGGAAATCATATATATAATGATTTATTTATATATAAAATATATATAATTTATTTGTTTGTTTGTGTATGAGACAGGGTCCTTCTATGTTATCCTGGTTCTGCTGGAACTTGATATGTAAACTAGGCTGGCCATGAACTCACAGAGATCCACCTGTTTTTGCCTCCCAAATGATGGGATTAAAGTTGTGTGCCTTTTAATTTTAATTAAATTTTAAAAAGAATAAAAAAATAAAGACATAAGGAACTCAACTGCCTCTTCTAATAGATTTTATGCAAGGAAAAGTAACCATACCCCTGTCTTCCTAACACAAAATAAGTTGGAGCAAGTAAAACACCCTTTGTACCTTCCCATTGAGACTCTAAGGTGAAGTGGGAAGACAAGGTTTGCTGTCTCCCTAGGTGATCATATTCAATGGACTACTTCCCAATCCTCCAGGAAGACAGTTTAATCTTAGGGAGAAAAGCCATCCAGAAGCTTTTAAAATTTTATCTTATAAAAGAAGCAGAAAAAAAGCATTTTCAAAGGCAAGTTTTCTAAAGAAAACACTCAAGGAAAGGGAAGTCAAGGGCTCAAGGATTATGGATGTACCCAGCTAAGGTCACTTTTCAAAGAGAGTACCATTAGTCTGCCCATAGAAAAATTACACAGGGTATCACAACTTTAGCTAAAGTAAGCCAAGAGAATCTAATCAAATATTTTGTTGTCTTAAGTATTTTGATAAACATTGACGACTATATCAATCCCTCCCCTAGTTTTACCTGCACTAGTCTAAGCTTTTGTGATGACATATAAATTAGTTTCCATGAATTCAGGAACTAGTGTAAAACACAACCAGCAGTGGGGATGATAAAGTCATTAGATATTCTTTAATCCTATCAATTTAATTAACCGAAGAATAAACTTGTTTCCCCACCCTGTACCCTACAAGAGTAATTGCTAACGATGGCAACAATTGGAACTATCTATGTTGCTATTTCTGCCTTAAAATGACTTACTTGGAGATAATTTTTGTTTCTTTCCAGCTTGCTGAAAATCTTATAAATAAAATAATAGTATGTATAATAAAGGAAGAATAAAATCAAGGGAAAATCAGGGAGCATTGAGAGCCTCAGGCAAATTGAAATAGAATACCACAGTGAAAACATATGCTTGCCTCAGGGTGGGAAGCAAGAATTAGAAGGTCACAGAGAAATAGTAAGAAAGAAATAGACAGATAGAAGGTGTGATTGTGTTTGTTCAGGACCTAGCTCCTTTTAAAATAAGATTTGCAAACAAATAATATATCCCTATTCAATGTAGCTCTGTGTATGTAAACATTGAGGTTATGTTACCAAAGGTAAAGAAAAAAGAATTTATTATTTACTGTAAAACAAAAAAATCATTGTAAAAATATACTATCATAATGAGTATAACATACAGTTAAAGTAACTTAAAAGTTTAATACTCTTCTATTTAAATTTAATCAAAAGTCTGTTTATCTGTAGGTACATATTAGTTGATGTTATTTGTTTTTTGTTTTTTCTTTATATATTTAATTTCGTTTTACATTACAACCACAGTTCTCCCTTCTACCCCTCCTCCTGCTACCCCTCACTTCCCCCCAGCCCACCTTTCATCCACCCTTAACAAAGAGTAAGGCCTCCCATGGTGAGTAAACAAAGCCTGGCAGAGTAAGTTAAGGCAGGACCATGTCCATCCCTCCCCTCACTCATCACTCCCCCAAACCCCCCCCCTGCATTAAGGTTCAGCATCACATCCCACCTTAGAGAATGAGCTCGAAAAGCTAGCTCATGTACCAGGGATAGATCCTGGTCTCACTGCCAGGAGCCCTCAAAATAGACAAAACTACACAACTGTTTTTCATATGCAGAGGGCCTGGTTTGGTCCCATGGAGACTACATAACTGTGAGTTTGCATGAGCTTTGTTCAGCTGTCTCTGTAGATTTTTCTGTCGTGGTTAAGTTGAATCCCTGGTTATTGAGAATCTGCCGCCACTGATGTAATGTAATAAGCCAATCAAACCAAATTAATAAATCCAGGTTAATTCTGAGCAAAGAATTCCTGGATGACTCCACGGGAAGCTGAGAAGACTGATGGAGGAAGGTCATTGGTTACTTAATAAAAAAAACTGCTTGGCCTCATAGGTTAGAACATAGGTGGGTGGAGTAAACAGAACAGAATGCTGGGAGGAAGAGGAAGTGAGCTCAGATGCCATGCAGCTGCTCCCCAGGGCAGACACGATGAAGCTCCGACCCAAGATAGACGTAGGCTAGAATCTTCTTGGTAAGCACACCTCAAGGCGCTACACACATTAATAGAAATGGGTCAGGCAGTGTTTAAAAGAATAGAGTTTGTGTGTTGTTATTTTGGGGCATAAGCTGGCTGGGAGCTGGGTGGCAGGAACACAGCCCGCAGCTCCCACAACAGAATGGCCCCCAACATGTGGGCAACTATGTCCACAGAAAACCTGAGAAAGTTTGGGAAAGAATAGAGTACAGCATGGCTTCTTGGTAGCAGCAATTTCTCGGTTCTGCTCTGCTTGCTAGAGGCAAGCAAGCGCTCTTATCTAAGAGAGGCTTCCTGACTCAGCTTTAACTGCAAAACCCTGCAGCTCATTAAGAGGTCCTGCCACGAAACACTTAAATGGTATTGATAAAAGCTGACTGCATGCTTTTCAGTTTTCAGCTGTAGCAGGAAAAAAGATGTACTGTTTTATTTAAAATGCTGGCTTTCTGGTCTGTCCTGCCAGGGCAAACTCTGACTCTTTCAGGCAGTCAGTCCGAATGAGTGTGATCTGTGAGCAAAATGCTGCAACTTGCTTGCTGGCAGGGACTTTGAAATGCCACAGAGTAGTGGCGATAAAAATGGCTCCAGCAGTACCTCTACCATGAGGCTGGAAAGCTAAGGAATGGGCTAGATCTAGCTGGCAAAGCCACGGCTTTAATCCTACCCATATTGCTCAGTAATTTAAAGGCTCGTGTGGTCAGAAAAAGAGAGATATACAGTAAAGAGAGATTCAAAGACAAAGAAAACCTTTAAATGATTTACAGTGTGTTTAAAAATATATGCAGGCTAAAAGTTAAAGTTCTTAAAAGTTAAAAAAGGAAGAAAGAAAGTAGTTGTGTGTGGTAGTACACACCTTTAATCCCATCACTTGGGAGGCAGCCCAACACTTGGGAGGCAGAGGGAGATTGACCTCTGTGACTTCAAGGTGTGACAGCACATGCCTTTAATCCCAATGCCTGGAAGGCAGAGACAGAAGGATCTCTGAAAGTTCAAGGACAGCCTGGTTGGCAGTTATTCCAGGTCAAAGATATACAGAGAACCTGTCTCAAAAAGCAAAAAATAAAAATAAACAAAATAGAGGTTAAAATAAAGCCGCACAAAGATGGAAAATAAAATGAGAATCCTGATACTATATGCTATTATGCTCTGTTTGAATTCTTTGAATGCTGAGGAAAGAGCAACAGATGCTAAAAGATATTTGTTTATAAATGCTGCTGAACTAATCCAACATAGATATTTTGAAAATACCTTGACTTTAAAATTTGGATCTAAGGACATGACGCTTTGGAAAGGAGTTTCTTCTTTTGTTTTCACATTTGATGAGACCCTGTGGATTACTTCTATCACAATATGGTATGATAGACCACGCCCTCCTGAAAGGTTGCTGTGAACACCCTCAAGAAATTACTTTGCTCAACTGCCGACTGAGATGAACCTAGCAGACAGGTTATCCCATAAAAGACTCGAATAACAGTGCCCCCATTCAGCAGGAAGCAGTTTGGAGAGAAAAAACTGCACCCATGTTCCCAAATATTGTTTATAAATGTTCTTTTACATTTAAAGGGGAATATGATATAGATATGAATAATTTGCTTTAGTATAGATTTTGCTTTATTGATAGAGATTTAAGGTCAATTTTGTTATATGTATATGTATTTCTGATCTTGATTAAGGTATTGTGATTGTGTAGTTCTTGTAAAAATGTAATGTATATAGGTTGTTAATAGATAATCATCTATAATAGTCAAGTTTGTAGTCATGTTAGTTAGATTTTCTATATGTGCATGGATATATTTCAGATAGGCATTCATCATATCTTTCAAAGGCTAGAGAATATGGTGTTTTAAATGTTTTAATAACTCAGAACTTTTCATGACAGTGAGACACTCTGCTCCTGGCAGCACCAATCTACTTCAAGAGGAAGATGGGCATTGAAGAGGCTCCTTATGGAGTTTGATAGCCATTTGGGCAAGAAACTGCTCTTGCCTGGACTGTTGCATAAACTGGACCCAGAGAACCCTCAGAGAGAGGACTGCTGAAATAGCCTAAAGGTGAGATGATCTTTTGGGGTTCCTGATTCATGAAGGAGTCTGCGAGACATTCTGCAGGACACAGCAGATAGTGACTGAACTGCCTTTGAAATTTCCTGCTTCATGGGAATGTCTTTGGATACTATGGGCCTGAAGGCTGAAGATGGATGCCCCAATGGTACAAAAGAACTTTGGGTGACTGTCCAGGCAGCGAGATGTCTCTGTCACTTCTAGAGTTTTGGAAGATTCTTACTCATTTACTTAGGTAATATTATATCCTTCTGGATTCTTTGATGGAGTTGAAGAATAGATAGATAGTTATAGTTGTTTTCCTTTGTTATGATAAAAGATAAAATAGATGTAAATATTGTAGCTGTAATTCTTGCTTGATAACTGTTTTGTTATATGTAATTTTGCTATGTTAAAGTGAATGTCTTGCCTTTTTGTTTAAACAGAAAAAGGGGAAATAATGGAGGAAGGTCATTGGTTAATTAATAAAAAAACTGCTTGGCCTCATAGGTTAGAACATAGGTGGGTAGAGTAAGCAGAAAAGAATGCTGGGAGGAAGAGGAAGTGAGCTCAGATGCCATGTAGCTGCTCCCCAGGTCAGACGCCATGAAGCTCCGACCCAAGATGGACATAGGCTAGAATCTTCTTGGTAAGTGCACCTCAAGGTGCTACACACATTAATATAAATGGGCCAGGCAGTGTTTAAAAGAATACAGTTTGTGTGTTGTTATTTTGGGGCATAAGCTAGCCAGATGGCTAGGAGCTGGGTGGCAGGAACACAGCCCGCAGCTCCCACAACAGAAGACCACAAAGGAAACCCACGAGGTAGAGCTGCGTGATGGTTGTCTTTCTGAGGTGCAGCATATTTGGAGTGGTGGGGAAAAGGAATTGGGATGGAGTATCCACCTAAACAATGATCTTTACTTCTTTGCTTATTTATTCCTTCCTTCCTTTCTTTGACTGGAGTCCCAGAGCTCAGTCTAGTGCTTGGTTGTGGATCTCTGCATCTTGTTTCATCAGTTACTGGATGAAGGTCTATGATAATAGTTAGGGTATTCACCATTCTGATTACAGGAAAAGGCCAGTTCAAGCACCCTCTCTACTATTGCTAAAAGTCTTAGCTGGAATCATACTTGTGGATTACTGGGAATTTGCCTGGCAACAGGTTTCTCTCTAACCCCATAAACCTTGCTTCTATCAAGGTATCTCTTTCATTGCTCTCCCAGTCCATCATCCCTCCCTGAACTCAACCATTCTGTTCCCTCATGTTACCCCCAGATTATCCAGGAAATCTCATCTGATTCCCCTTCCCAGTTTCATCCATGGGTCCCTCTTAGGGTCCTCCTTGTTACTAGCTTCTCTGAGCTCTGAGTCCTTGTCTGGCTATCCTATGCTTTATATCTACATCTAGTATCCACTTATGAGTGAGTATTACCATATTTGTCTTTCTGAGTCTGGGTTACATCACTCAGGATTTTTTTTTTAGTTACATCCATTTTCTTGCAAATTTCATGATATTATTGTTTGTTAACAACTGAGTAATACTCGATTGTGTAAATATACCACATTTACTTTATCCATACTTTGACTAAGGGCATCTAGGTTGTGTTCAGATTCTGAGTATTATGAATAATGCTGCTATGAACATTGTTGCAAAAGTGCCCTTGTGGTATGATTGAGCATCCTTTGAGTATATGTCCAAGAGTGTCTCATTGGGTCTTGAGATAGATTGAGTTCCAGTTTTCTGAAAAACTACCATATTAATTTCCAAAGTGGCAGTACAAGTTTGCACTCCCACCACCAGTGGAGGGGTGTTCCTCTTACTCCACATCCTCTCCAACATAAACTGCAGACTGTCCTTGAACTCTTGATCCATCTTTTTCCACCTCCCAAGTACAGCTACTAGGTGGGATTTATAAAACTTTTTACATCATTTTTTTTAGGAATGTCACATATGTTTGTATGCTGTATATTTTTCTGGTGAGATATGTGTTTATAAGATCGTTTTGTTTTCCAGGAGATAGAAATACAACTTGACCATTATGAAAGATGAGCAAGAAAAGAAAATTACTGGGTGAACATTAGGAAACACAAAGTGGCCTGGTCTACAAGGCCAGCCTGGTCTACAAGAGCTAGTTCCAGGACAGGCTCCAAAACCACAGAGAAACCCTGTCTCGAAAAACCAAAAAAAAAAAAAAAAAAAAAAAAAGGAAACACAAAGTGATTTTGGGATTCAATTGATGTGACTTAATGTAATTTTTAATTTTCTCAATAATTTTGTAAATGAAATGAAAATAGTCTTTGGAGTTGAGTAATTTTTGGAGGGAGGGACTTGGGGTGTGTTGCTGATTTAGTTATTATACTGCCTAGAACTGATATGAGAACTGAACCATAGGATAAGCAGTTTGCTTCTAAACCAGGTTTCCTGGAACCTGGCAGATGATTAGGTGACTACATCAAAATTAGCCATCAGCTAGAATTCTGCAAGGATTTCATCAACACCTCACAGGGGCAACAGGATCAGCACATCATGAAGAAAAGGGAATATTTGCACACATGTGGATTTTCCAGGCTTGTCCTCATGTAAGAAGAGCACCATTCTGTTTTTCCTCTCAGCCTCTACAGCAAAGAACATCACATAGCTGACTGAATTGATTTAGCCTTCACATGGCATTTTCTAAACTAGAAGTGAAAAAAAAATCTTAAATTCTTTGGAATAGCTGGCAGACCCTAACTCCTTGCTTATTGATTTTTATGTTATTGCTCCTGGTTATGAATTATGGATTAAAAACCTTTTATGATGGGTAATAAAAGCAAAAGCCAGAAGAAAAATCCACCCCTCATCCCACACCACACCATTAGTTTCTTTTTCTTTTTGCTATTAATCTATAAGTAGAATGGGGGTGGTCATAGCAATCTAATTTGTGTCACAGAGAGGCATGAAGAGACTGTAAGTCATAGGGACAGTGCATGACAAAGAAATGAGAAATGCACCCTCTTTGCTGCAGTCAGAGGCAGGTGAGCGAAGGCATAGATCTCATCCTTTTCTGAAACATGTTTGATAGTCAAGAGCAGGACTCTCTGTATATTCTACTCAGATTTCTTTTACCCAGAAATGGATATATGACACTTAATGTTTATAATGCACAACTGTAATACAGACAATAAAGTTCTTGGATATCATGCAGCTCCTAAGTGGCAAAACTGCTAAGAAATCAGTTCATCAGGCTTCATCCAGCACCAGTGAGCACTGTTCCTTTCACCAAGTTGCTGATCTGTTTGTAAGACTCCAAAAACAAAAAGACAAATTAGACAAATTCTAGATTTCTTCAAAAAGCATTCTTCTGCAGTTTTCACTATCTGGTTTAATTCTATGTGTTTCTCTTTTACACATATATGGATACATGCACACCTCTGTACACTCGCATGCACACATTCACGTGCATGTGCACACACACACACACACACACACACACACACACACCTTTTAGGCCATATCCTTTCCCTTCTCTCATTTTCCTTTTAAATAACTAGTTCCTTGACATATTCCCTCAGGTTCATTTTTCCTCCTGGAAGACAAAGATAATATAAATTCTTGACCTCTATGTAATTAAATTTTGTTACAAATTCCTCCCTTCTCATATTCAATAACCTGTGCACTATATCTCCATATTGATTTACTGAGAACATCTTTAATTACTCTCTTATAATCCAGTCAGCTAAATGCTACTGAGACTCACACTCTGCTTTTGCTGATACTATGCTGTTCATAAAGCACAAAGAACTTGAGGCAGATTTTGGAAGGTTAGCAGAATCCCAGGCAATCCCAGACTGGAGTAGGGTTATTGCTCTCCCTACTCTGTGTCTACATCAGGAAGAGCATCTTCATGCCTGTAAAAAATGTGCAAGAAAAAAAATCAGACTCCTGCTTCTCTCACTTATTTTTTTCTTTGTGGCTACTGACTTTGGTAAAGGTTTTGACTTATAAACATGAGATTTGTGCTTACCTCCCTTTCCTCATTCTCTTCTGTTCAAGTTATTTTACTGATTTAATCTTTAAAAAATCTTCTGATCCCGATTTTGTGCTAGAAACAGCTCAAGAACTTAGTTGTCTCTGATTTGTAGCCAGCTCCATTACAGCTTTGTGTAGCCCTCCTATATGATCATTCTGTTGACAGACACTGGGGTATACTACCTTTAAAATCTGACTATAAAAAGATGCCATGACTTCTGTTCTGATCACTTTCCTTCTCCTTCTAAGATCATTCATTCTCAAGAAAGCCCGTGGTTACGCCGCAAAGACATCATATGGAGAGGCTCACCTGGTGAGACCTCTTGTCAACACATATGTGAATAATTCTCCACCCAACCAAAATTTCAAATAGTTGTAGTGAAGTCCTGTTTCTCAGCTGAAATCTTGAATTAGCAACATGATTTTTTTTCTGATTCTAGAACTACCTGAGAAAATTATTATTAGTTGTTTTAAGCTTTGAGGTTTTAGAATAATTTGTTACACTATAATAAATAATCAGCACATCTTACCTCATATCCTTCCAAGCTGAGACATGAGTTATCTTGTTAAGAAAAAAATAGTTGTTCTTTATTCAGGATTCTAGAACTTAAAACTTCTTCTGGTCTGGAGATGTTGGTAGAGCGCTTGCCTACTATGAGCAAGGCCCAGTTTTGAACCACAGCATTGCATGAACCTTGTGTATTTGCAGAAAACAAAAGGTAGAAATTCACACTTTTCATGTTACATTGTGGTGATGCCAGCAATGAATGCCTGTATTGCATGTGCCTCAGCCCTCAGACAGGGTGGTGGGGTCTACGCTTGATGTTAATTAGACTCAAGTACCTTTCCATGGTCAATATATCTCTTCACAGCAATAGAATTCCTAATTAAGACAGTTATGGTGGCTTTTTTTAGGCAAGAGAAAAGTAACTAAATGACTTAATTTCTTATTTGCCAATGTTCTTTATCATTAAGCAAATCGAATTATTCTGCATGTCACTTGATGGATGCATACTTTGCAATAACCAATCAAATGTTGAAATCTGCTCTACAATTTGCTTTTTTTAACTAAGCAAAAAGTGAATGTGATTGTTTTACTTGTATATTTAAATATGGATCTAAGTGTAAGCTGATGGCATTATTATGATACTAACACAGGTAAAATATACTTTGCATGTTAAGAGTTTTGTTTGTAGTTAAAAATAAGTTCCTGTTTGTCCTATGTTTGTTTGAGTCTTATGAACAGGATGTAGCTGATCATATGTGTGCAGTAGATATGTTGGTAGGAAATATATCAGAATGTATGCTTGCTCCTGATTGAATGAAGGCAGGAGGTGTAGTAGGAGGCTGCTTGTTCACTTCCTGGCCACCCAGACTCCTGAAATAACCACACAGAAACTATATTAATTAAATCACTGCTTGGCCCACTAGCTCTAACTTCATATTGGCTAACTCTTATATCTTAATTTAACCCATTTCTAGTAATCTGTGTATTTCCACAAAACTGTGGTTTACTAGGTAACGATCTGTCTGGCTCCATCGGGGCTACATGGCTTCTCTCTAACTCCATCTTCTTCCTCCCAGCATTCTGTTTAGCTTTCCCTTCCTAGCTAAGTTCTGCCCTGCTATGGGTCCCAAATAGTTTCTTTATTCATTAATGGTAATCACAGCAAAAAGAGGGTAATCCCACATCGAGGAGGCACACAAGCAGGAATTATATTAGGATATATGTATGTCCCTGATTGGACCTGATGGGAAATATCCTTGCCCTTTTTAAATTTCTGCAAAATGTGACTCATGGCCATTTCCTGGGAACCTTGGAATGGACCTAGCCATAGTTCTTCAACTTGGCCAGTAAATCTTCCTGCAAATTTGGCTCAAAATTGTGGAAGCAGTCTTAGTCTCAACTAGTAGGATTAACAGTATCTAAAATTAATTAATGGTTATAAATTTAGGGTAATAGGTAGACAAAATGAAACCATGATTATATGTATATGTGTATCAACACACAAACACACACACACACACACATATATATAGTGATTCTTATTCATGTAAGTCTTCAGTTCTCTGTAATATATTATTAATCCATATCTGTCCTTGTATCTGCACTGATTATCTTCCTTTATTTTCTGTCCTCTTCGTAGCTGGTGGAAACTTTATATACAAGATCATAATGATGACTACCAAAGATGTCATTCTTCTTCCTTTCTTGGAAAGAAGCAAAAACCATTGATAAATTTATTGTACTGGGTGGGTACAAATACTTCTCAGTAGGAATTATCATAATTTGAAGAATTATTAAATTATTAAAATCTCTAAGCATTCATTTGGAGAGGATTTCACAAATAAAAAATAAAACCATTGAGTGTTCCTTGATAATACAGGAAAGTAAATGCTATTTAAATCAGAATTGAGATATATTGTTTTGTTATATATTCCAAAAGAAATTCAAGACCCATATAGAGTCAGAAACTTTGTGCAGACTTTTGTCCACCTTTAAATGGTACACTTTCTGTTATTATGCCTCTTTGAGTGCTTGAAGGAAAAATAAAAATCAATATAAATTATAATTTCATAAATATTTGCTAGGGTTTACCATATTAAATATGGCTTAATTTCTCAGCTCACCGAAAAGTTCATGTAAATAATTAAGTACAAATATCGTCAATCCATGAAGATGTTAAAAAAAAAAAAAGAAACAGAAAAGAATGAGGACTTAGACAAGAATAGCACTGATGTTAGAGAATCCATTGCAACATACATGAAAAACTATTGTAATAGGTTATTTCTGACAATAAGGGGGAGCTATTATATAGTGATAGGTAAGGGCAAAATTGCAATAAATGGTAAGGGACTACTCCAGTAGGGAGTAGTCATATCAACTGTATGACTATTGTGTATGACTCTGTATACTAGCAGAGGTCATACCAACTCTATGACTACTGTGTATGACTATGTATACCAGCAGAGGTCATAAGTCACTCAGGGAAACAAAGAGAAAACATTTATTTTAAAAGGAAATAAACTATTGGAAAACCACAAACAATAAAAAAATGAATATGGGAAATGTATGAACAGGTGTTATAATCAGACAATTGAGAGAATTCTTTCTTTTCAGAAGAGGGCAATAGTGAGGATTATTACATAATACTTACTTAGGTTCATAAGTGATCCAAGTTCAGGGTCTTTGAGAAGGAAACAAATCATATTAAGTAATATTTCATTTTGTAAAGATAAATCAGTGTAGACAAATGGGGAAACTAATCATTCATGAGGTACAGTAGGAATTTAACTGGTAGGTATCTGGTCTTGTCATAGGTAATAAGGAGACTTATCTTTGAATTTTATCTGTTAGTTATTTTTTGACTGCTATGGCAGAGTATTATAGACTAGGTAATTTATAACAAAAGAATTTTACTTCAAATGGACAAGGAAATCCTCTCTCTAGTCAGGTCATGATTGACAAAGGGATTATGCAGTAAGAGGTATAAGTAGACCCAGGTTTCTGCTTTTCTTCTTACAAAACCAGCTATCTCATCCTGAGAGCCCTGTCTTCATGGTGTAATCAAAGCCAAATCATCTCCCAAGCCTGAATATCACTGTAGTAGTTTGAATAAGAATGTCCCCCATAGGCTCATATATTTGAATGATTAGTCACTTATTTAAGAATGATTAGGAAGTGTAGTATTGTTGGAGAATGTGTGTCACTGGAGTTGGGCTTTGAGTTTTAAAAAGCCCAAGGCAGGCACAGTGTCTCTCTCTTCTGCTGTTTGTGGATCCAGATATAGAACTATCAAATACTTCTCCAGTACCATGTCTGCCTGTGTACTGCCATGCTTGCGGTCATGATCACAATGAACTAAACCTTTGAAAACATAAGTTACCATGATCAAATGCTTTCTTTTATAACAGTTGTCATGGTTATGGTGTCTCTTCACAGCAATAGAACACTGGCTAATGCACTCATAACAAAGAATTCGTCAATTAAGTTTTCAACAAATGGACTTTTAAAGAACATGTTCAAATCAGAGTTTTAAGTCATGTGGCAAAGGGTAGTTCTCAGTAATAAACCATTTCCCACAATGAAAAACAAATAAGTGAGATGTCTGTGTATTCTGTTTGTTTTCTAAAACAAACAGGTTCAGGTAATCTTTGATATTGCTGGGATCTGCTTCGGTAAAGAAACAGAAGTGTTTCCTTTTCCATCTAAGAATTGTAATTTATTTGATACATTTTCATAATTGCAAGAAGTAAATGTTGTTAACCAAAGTTCCCAGGATAAAATCTCACACCTGTGATAAACATCCAGTTACGACTGACAGTTAGGATGTCAGTGACGGTAGAGAGCTGGAATGTTATTGATCGGGAGCCAAATTATCTTGGAGTATGGCTGCCTCCTAAGCAGTCACTCGTTCTTCACTTCTGTGTGAAACACAGACCCTAAGCTTGCACCAAATCAGAGGCTGAGGATGCTGTGGAATAGCATCTGAGGACTACGCCAGAGCTTTCGTTGCTCTGCCTAACCCTGTTTATGTTTCTACCAGCGTATTTGAAAAGTGTCTTTATTTATTTATTTTCTCTGATACTGAAATGATTATCACATTGGGGCATATATTTGAGGCAGCTTAAATCTGTGTTCCTGGGGCATGGTCACTCACAGTCAGTTTTAGGGTAAATTATCTCTGGGAGGTGAACTGCTTTTGTTGTCGTCTTGACAAGTCCTGATAATTGTAAATCTGACTGTTTAGGTCAGTGATTCTCAACCTTCCTAATGCTGTGACCCTTTAATATAATTCCTCATGTTATAATGATCCCCAATCATAAAATTATTTTATTGCTACTTCATAATTATACTTTTGCTACTGTTATTAATTATTGTAGAGATCTGATATACAGGATATCTGACATGTAACCCCAAAGGAGTGGTAACCTACAAACTGAGAACTTCTGATTTAAGTGACAAATTTCTTATTTTTTATTTTGCAATCTCTATAATGTGTAAGAAAACAGTACAGCATTCAATTATGCCTTTGTTCATTTGTTTATCTGTTCAACAAATGAACCAAGGAGACTGGTAGAAACAAAGAAAGAGTATGTGTGGATCACACTGAGTGAATTGTGGCATAAACAGAAGAAGGGACAATTTTTCAAAGGCAATCTAGGGTTTTATTAATGAAAGTCAGTGTTGGATTCCCCACTGTCCTTGCAATCACTTCTTAAGCCTCAGCTGATAAATAAAGGACCCTACTTCAGTTTTTCCCACCACCCACTGGTGTGAGCTTTGGTCCTGGGAAAGAGAAGAAGATCAAAGAAGATCCTGCCAAGTTCTCCACAGTCTAGGACAGCACCTGCTGCTCTCTCTTGAGGAACGAATACTTGTCATGAGAAGTGATAATGGAAGGCTATGGCCCCAGGTTCACCTTGAGTTTTACCAACAAATAAGGACATCGTCCTTCTTGTTTTTACTTATTGCATGACAAATCTAGAGTTTTATCATATAACAAACTTTATCTCTTTTCAAGTTATTGTGCAATGTAAGTGCTTCCTGAACATTTAAGGTTAGTGTGTGTTATTGTTTGATAACATAGCATTCATTCAGAAACAATTTTACCATATACAGTTATAATTTTGAATAATTGCAGCCATGCTACCTGCAATTGGGAATTGAGGAACAGCAATGTGAAGGTTGCAGAATGGTAACTTAACTTGCTAGCCATGATGGGAGCTGTTGACTTGTTTTGTTGCCCATTTTCTTGTCGTCTATTCGGTTCTACAGGTAGATGAATGAGAAGAAAATACTTGAAGTTTTCTTTTTAAATATGTGTGTCATGAAATTGTCCCTCTGCAGTAGTTCTAAGGTATCCCATCAGTCTTTGAAGACAATCTCAAGTGGTAATGATGTTTCTATAGAGCTAAGCATTCTTAATTCTAGTTATAACCTACACATACAGATATACTCTGTTATATTCCACACATAAAGCCTTGTAGCTGATTATTCAGACCTATATGGATTTTGAATTTCTGGTGTTCAGTGGTTTCCTTGAGTCTATATTGCTATCCAACAGTGGGACCAGTGCCATTGTGTAATCCAAGGCCCAATCACTCTGAGACTCGTTTGTGTTCATTTTCTCTAGATACCTGCTATTTCTATAACTCCCAGTGAGAACATTCATGGTCTCCAAACATCATGCAATGCTTAGCTTCAAACATGATCCATTTTCCTGCTGTTTTGTTCCACTAAAAGAGAAGGCCCTCTATTTTCCCACCGCAAACACAAGAGGATGTAGACTTTCATAAAACATAGGAAGAAAGCTGTATACAAAAGGCCTTGAGACTGGAAAGTACAAAAACCCTACCAGAAAACAGAAGTAAAGTCATTGATCATACAAATAATCCTGAGTCCTTCTACAGCAAAGGGAACACTACTACACAAATGACCAAGCTAAAGCATTTCTCTACCATGTTGGATCTAATCTACCACAAGGGCCTCACTTCAATGAGTTCCCCACACAAGGAATTCTAACACCTTCTTTTACCCAACATGAAGTAAACAGATGGTGTGGGGGAATGGGGCAAAAATCACATAACTAGATTCCTACTTAGGTTACTTGACTTAATATTTTATTTATAGAAAAGTAGCCTGTGGTGGGGGCAGAAGCTAAGAGTTAGCACGGTCCACACATAGAACAGTTTGACCTGGTTTCAGAACACAGTCCGATCAGACTTGAGCATCTTGCTCTTCATAATGTATTGTTCAATTTATGTTATGTGAAATTAAATATTTTCTAACTAGTTAGAAATATACTTTATATTGGGAAGTCTGTATAATAATTAGAACCTAACATTTTTCTTTTCTGAATCCAAATGAATTTCTCAGACAGAAATAAGAAAAGCACAATATATTTCCTATGGGAAGCTCCAAAAACAGTTGGGATATCAATTGCATCCACAACACTTTAACCTGGGAACACAATTGATGACTAAAGATTCTGGTCTCTCATGCTCTAAACTCTAAGGCCATATTAGTTGTTTATGAGCTTTCCTTATGCTTTTCTCTAAAGTTTGAACCTTCAAGGTGTTAGAAAAGAGAAACTAACACCAGCAGAAAGAACTCCTAACAAGACAGCCTGCAGAGAGTGTGAAGATGACAGTGATGGATATATGAAAGAGGAACTGCGCATCCTGGTCTACCAGTTCCCTGCCTTTGCTTGACTCTTCTATCCTTGGTGTCTCTCAGTGTCTAGGAAATGCTGTTGTCTATTATCTCCAGTCAAGTAAAATTTAGTTGCTCACACTCTAACAGCTTAGCTCATTCAATTTCTCCTGGAAGTTAGCTGTAACCCCTTGAGGCAAGATGAATAACAGGAGAGGAAGTTGAGAAAGGACTTAAAAGCCCAGTCCTGTTTTCGCAGAGTAATGATTTTGAAGTTGCACAGTCACTTAGCATTTCTGTTATCCGTTTATCTCTTTGAAGCTAGTATTAGTAGGTCTATTGGATGAGCATCTTTCATAACATATTACATTCACTAATTTCCATATAGTGGGTGCTTGATGCAATAATATGTGAATGAAATAACTAATTGTAGTATTAAAACAAGATATATAGGGGCATATAAATTTCTATTTCTGTCCATAGGCATGTTCAAAGTCTCTAGCCAAAATAATTTTGAGTAGATGAAACCAAGAGAAACTGTTTTGAGGAACACCTTGATCAAATGTTACCACAGACTCTGTAAGTGGTGACAATTTTGTTTTACATGTTTGCTTGGGTTTGTCCTCCAAACTCCGCTTTTGTTATTTAGGTAGATGGAATGTTGTCTTACTTCAGGACCACTGTCAGGGACCAGCCTTGACAAAAATACCTCTTGTCAGGGTAGAGGCATAGCGATTTAGAAAATATTAGTAAAGAGTATGAATGAAAATAATAAAACAGAAACATATAGAATAGTACCAGGAGGGAGCCCCAGTGAGTACTGGAGTTTGCCTGCAAGTTCCAATTGCTTAAAATACCCCTGACCACAAAAGGTAGGAGTAAGACAAGAAACTGCATTAACACAATACAAAGAAGTGAACAGACCAGTTGAAGGTCATGGGCTACATCCATAGTTAAATATTCTGTTGCTAGAACAAAATAAATCATGCTCACACCCTAGACTAAAGCATTCTTCCTGGGTGTAATCCAATGCTATCTCCTTAAAGAAACTGAACCCTTAGTTGGATTCTTAGATTTTGTTTGAGGTAAAAATATATCTACTCCTCTCTTTCTGAAATACAAGGTCTTCCTATTAACCACACCTGTTGACAATAACCTTGAGAGAGCAGAACTCTCTGGTCTAAATCTACGTGGGATCTTTGTTTGAGGTACAAACACAATAACCTTTAAAGGCACTAGAAGTAAGTTCCAAGTCTGATCTTTGATCAATGTGGAAATAGGCTCACATTTTCAGGCCTCCACAGACCACCTACAGATGGGTAGGTAAAATGTAGAGCAACCTTCAATTTCATTTATTTTATTTTTCAAAACCTAAATCATTAAAAGGTTTTTCTAGCTTAACATTAAATTTCTCTGAAGAGCTACTATTTCTGTGGGAGATCAGAGATATCTCCTTCTTATGGATTCCTGGAGGCCTACAAAATGGTGGACTGGGAAAGTAGAAGATGAACTTGAGGATTCAGGTATCTCGTCGGGAGTCATGCATAGATAAATGGATATTAGCAGGTTTTAAGGTCATTGAGGTTGGAACCTTTCTTCAAAATCAGCAACTTGTAAAGCAGGAACTAATACCTCAGGACTTTGATTACTGCTCAAAAGAATGAGGTCTCAGTCTCATTTCTGGCTCTAGGAGCCAGGATATATACAACCGCTTAAAGGATTTTTTTTCCTTTCCTTTTTTGAAATTTTATTTTGTTTGGTTTTGGTTTTGGTTTCTCTACACAGGGTTTCTCTTTGTAGACCTGGCTGACCTGGAACTCACTTTGTAGACCAGGCTGGCTTTAAACTCAGAGGTCCATCTGCCTCTGTCTCCTGAGTGCTGGGATTAAAGGTGCACTACCACTGCCCAGCTTACCTAAAGGGTCTTGAGGTGACTGTGTAGCTAAAACTTTCTGGTAGACAACAAAGTGTGCCCCCTTAAAAGTTAATCTGAATGGGCCTGTCAGACCCATGACCAGGAAACTGCCCTTCCCGAAACTGACACTACAGGAGCATTTAGAAAAAGTTTAAGATAATTTGAACAGGTAGTTTGATCATTACTCACTCTCAACCCATGAGAGTCTTTTCCTCCACGGTGACTCCATATTGTCGCTGTCCATTCTCATTTGTGAGAAAAACCTCAAAGTATTCTGTAATAAATTCTGTTTCCTATACCATATCCTATGCACAAATATTTATTCAACTTAAATCATAATGATGGGGAGGTGAAGGGATGCCAGGGGAGAAGTGGGTTCAGGAAATAGAAACTCGGTAGAAACCAGACACTTGGATCTCTGAATCCAAAAGGTAGAATCAGGATCCTGATGATATCATTTGAACTGGACAATTCATGCCTTAGTGGCAACTGTAGACTGTTTAATAGCCCAAAGTCTTACCTAACAGTGAGAACTGTCTACTTTTCAAGGTAGTGACAGCCCCAAATGGATTTATTTGCTCATTTGAAAATCATAATCAGCACTTGGTGTCAACATTAGATTAGCTATAAGAAATGTGCTATTTGTTGTCCACCTGAATTATGAGATCTCCGAAAAAACTAGTTAATAATGACACAGAGCCAATTCAATTGGCAAATATATCTTTTATTCTTGCCAAAACTTAACTGCACCCCATTCAATTACTGTAGAGTATTTCCTTGTGATTAATTGGTCCATCAAACCTATTTGAGCCATCTCTCCAGTCATTCAGTTAATATTTATTGGACATTCTCCATGAACATAGCACTGAGCATGGGAATAATTTAGTTATTACATGGTGACTGAATTAATTTCATAAATAGTTTTTATTCTGCTTCCTTTCCACCATTGTGGTAATTATATGCTTGAATAAAGTAAATCTCTAAACTGCACTCGAATCAATCAAAATTCCCCAAACAACATTTTGATCACAACTGTTAATAATTAACAATGTGAATTACATTGAATAAGTTCTTTTCATGTAAAATAATAAAACTTTAGAGCAGAAAATGATGCTAAGATCACCTATGTTTATTAACTGATTTTGTTATTTGACAAATATGGGTAAATTAATAAGACATCTCCAGAATTGCAGAATTGAATTATTGACAGAAGGATGGAGTTCAACATTTCTGCCTCTTCACTTTTCTTCTTCTTTTAGAATGTAAACTTCTCCTCTACCAATATGAGGAAGACTCTATCCAAGATATATACATACAAACATACACATATATGTATATATTGCATTGTATATGTATATATATTCAATATAATTAAATATTCTAATAACCATTATTAGTTTAAAGTTTTTGTTGTTCTTTTTGAGATAGAATATTCTTTAGCCCTCATTGGCCTTGAGTTCACTATATAGTCATGGATAGATGACCATCTCTGAGTTTCCTCCTTTTACTTTTCTAGGGCTGGGATTATAGGTATGTACAATCATACTACTTTTCTATGGTATAGTGCTAGAGATCATGCATACTAGGAGAAATATCTACCCATTAAACTAGGCTACTTGTTGCATTTTTAATGAATGAAGTTTAAGATCTAATTCTGAAAACACTTCGAAAAGTGGGTAGTGTTAATGCTTCTAGACTCCAAGAAAAATAGAGTCACATGCTTAGTGAGTGGAGGAACTCCTATTTACACATGCAGTAGGGACTCAGAATCAAGCCTAATAGGATTCAGGCCCCAAATGATGGGAAACTGGCCAGACACATGTGTTATTAATTTACCTGAAAATTAGCAAGTAAAGTAGTCACTTTTTTAATACTGAAAAAGGCTCTAGTGATAAATTGGTCAATGACAGAGAATCTAGGGAGCTATAAACACTGCATTTAAATATTTGACAGATGTTTTTGGAGTAAAATAACAAAGTCCTACTGGTGTTCACAGGTATTAGGAGATTTCATTTAAATGTTGTTGGGAAGATATAAGACATCAGGAGATAGATTCCATAGATGCACATTCAGGCACACTGAGTGTTCTGGCCACCGGAAAAACTTTCAAATCCTCAACAACTCCAGTAACCTCATGTGTTTTCCTTAAGCTAGTATCTATTAAGAAAGAGATCTTAGGCAGGGAAAAGAGTCAGGACTACTGATCAAATATCGTCACTAGTTATCCCCTTCTTCTTTTATTCCCTATGAAGTCAAGTCTAGTTTCTTTTGTCATGTCAAAAGGGTTGTTAAAACTGATGAGGTTCTGGCCAGCACACTGGACAATCTGGGTTGGATTCCAAGAACCCACATGATAAAATAAAAAAAAAAATATGAACTCCTGCAGCTTGTTATTTGAATTGTACATATACACCATGATACCTCCTCTCTTTGTTAGAGTTTCTATTGATGTAAAAAGATTCCATGGCCATGACAACTCTTATGAGGGAAAAATTTAATTGAGGCTGGCTTACAATTCAGAGGTTTAGTTCACTGATTATCATCATGGTGTGAAGCATGGTGACACACAGGCAGACATGGTGATGAAGAGGTAGCTGAAAGTTCTACATCTGAAGCCATAGGCAGCTGAAAGATTAACATAATGGGTGTGATTTGAGCATGCTGTCCATAAACCCCATTCCAGTGCTCAGCCTCCTGAATGAGCTGGAGTTCGTGCTGGCAGCATGGCCCAGGAAGCTGCCATTATGAAACCACGTTTTTTTTTATGCTACCACTAAATCAGGAAAACCTCTCTTAAAGGAGCTGTGACATGCTGCCAGCAAGTAGAGCCCATCTGAAAAAAAAATGTGGCTAAACTTTTGCTTCTTAATATCTAGAATTACTTTCCAGGCCCTTAGGTTTTATGTGGTTTTAATTAGCAACCATTCGAGTACTAATTTGTTGTGGGAGGCTGCATGTTCATTCTGGCTGCCCAGACCCAAAATAATCACACAGAAACTATATTATTTACAATATTATAATTGTTTGGTCAATAGCTTAAATATATTGCTAGCTAGCTCCTACAACTAGAACTACTGCATTTCAACTATTTTATATTTTATTGAGACTCATGGCACTCAGGCAAAATTCCAACTGGTAGCTTGTGTCTTTTTCCTCTGGCAGCTCCATGACATTTCACTGACTCTGCCTCCTTTCTTCCAGCATTCAGTTTAGTTTTCACCACCTAGCTCTACTCTACCCTCTCACAGTCCAAGGCAGTTTTTATTCATTATCCAGTAAAAGCAACACATGTACAGAATGACTTCCCATACCAGTTGAACATAAGAAATAGTTCTGTTCCTCTTTCTTGTGCCTCTTTTCTTCTTAAATTGTACCTGTTCTGTTTTTCCTTGTTCAGTTTGTTCCTTCTCATTTAGATCTACATAAGAGTGAACATTAATAACCATATGACAGAGTTTTAAGATTTCCTCTCCCAACACAATTAATCCAAAACTCTTCAATTTAGCCACAGGCAGAATTTTTGGACAAGGGCAGAAAGCAGCCACATTCTTAGCCAACATGTCACAAGAACATGAATGGAATGGAGTCTGACCTTGGCTGGCCTCCTCTACAACATTATGGTGTGAAAGAATCAGTATAGTTACTTTTCTGCTCTGAGTCATCTTTGCGTAGTTCATAATGTTCCTGTAAGAGCTCATGACCAGATTATCTGTCACCGTGTGACACACTGTAGGCCTTTTCAGCACAACTGCCTGTCCTTGTGAGAACAGTGACCAGCTACTAGATGGCTACATGGTAGAAAAATGCTGATTATTAAAGAGCTATCTTACCCAGGGCACAGAACCATAACAAATAGAACCTATAAGAAACATGCCCTGCATAATTATAGTAGCCAAATTACAAACATTACAAATACTTGCTCACAATAACTATAATAACATAGAGCACTCATTCATTATTTTAAAAAAATGGAGACCATATAGATAGAACTAGTGAACCAACATATTATTTGCACTCAATCTTACTCATCTTCATCATATTTATTTAGCTGACAGATAAAAAACAGTTTTACTCAAATGCTTGGTTTTTATTGCTTTAATGGAGTCATATCTGATATCTTTTGTTTCCTTATATACATTTTAAATTTTTTTAAAAAGACTTTTTGAATATGGGAATTCAAAGATTAAAAGAAGGTCATAGTCCTCATTTCATGAGGTCCTGAGGGAGTCAGAAAAGAAAATAAACAAAGACAATGGAGAAGATAAAAGTACAATTTAGAAATTGTGGGCTGAGATAGGGAAGGATAGGGAAAGCAAAACAAGACAGAGGAGCATTCTACACCTTAGAGAAGGTAAATACAGATGTGGGGCTATGAGCTTGCAAAACTGTTATCCCAATGATTTCCACCTGAGAAGGGTCACACAGCAGCAACAGACAAAAGAAAGCAAAGCACCTATGAGTCAGATAGAGTAATTTGAAATATCAACTGTGCTTGTTAGTTTTATATCAACTGGATATAGGCTAGAGTCATTGAAGAGGAGGGATCCTCAATAGAGGCAATGTTTCCATAAAGTAAGGCTGTAGGCAAGCCTGTAGGGCATTTTCTTAATTAGTGATTGATGTGGGAGGACACAGCCCACTGTGGGTGGGGACACTCTAGGACTGGTGGTCCTGGATTCTATAAGAAAGAAGGCTGAGCAAGCCATGAGGAAGAAGCAGTAAGAATCACTTTCCCGCGGCAGATGCGGGATGGTCCAAGCATGAAATAGTGACGCCCACACCGAGAGCAGATCACCCCCACTACAATTAAATCAAGTAGGTTTTTTGGGGTCTGGCCTGCAGAGTGGTAGGCCTTTTATTGGCAAGGTCCCCTGGCGAACAGGGAGCCTGGCCCTGTCCCTAAAGACCCTCCTGAGTGGGGAGAGTGTTCTTGGCCTGTAGACGGACCCAGGAAACAGAACAAGGGCATTCTGCAACCCCCTTGACTCCCGGTCAGTCTGTGAGGGCTTCTCCCCTCTGCTGGGGCTGCTCCTCCTCTGCTAGGACCTCTCTCTCCCTGGCCCATCCCAGCTTGCACCCAGGGGCCTCCTTCCTTCTCCCTCCCTTCCGCAGGGCCGCAGGATCACCCAGTTCAGCCTGTTTGGGTGCTGGGTCGGGTGCATGGGGCAGAGGGCAGCGGGAGTTACTTTGTTTTGGTGGCTGGCCTGCAGAGTGGTAGGCCTTTTGTTGGCGAAGTCCCTGGTGAATGGGGAGGCTGGTCCTGTTCCTGAAGACCCTTCTGAGTGGTGAGAGGGATCTTGACCCACAGCGGGAGCCAGGAAACGGAGCGAGGGCATTTTGTAAGCGGGGCCCCTGGCCAGCAGGGAAACCTGATCCTGTTTCAAAAGACCCATTAAATAGCATAGATAGGAGGAGACGGGCAGGTGCCAAGGCAAGAATTCACCCAACAATCTGAAAAACAACACAAAAACACCAGAACCCAATGATCTTACAACAGGAAGACTTAAACACCCTTACACAGAAGAAGTGGAAAATAATCGACTTTATGAAAGCAATAGAGTCCCTTAAACAACATGTAAAAAATGCCCTTATAGAAATGGATGAGAAGTATAACAAAAAGTTTGAAGAAATAAGTAAATACGCAAACGATACCCTGGGAAACCAAGAAAAAACGATCAAACAGGTAAAGGAAACAGTTCAAGAATTAAAAACTGAAATGAAAGCAAGGAAGAAAACACAAACTGAGGATCAGCTGAATATGGAAAATCTGGGTCAACGAGCAGAGACTACAGAAACAAGCATAATCAATAGAATACAAGAGATAGAAGAAAGGATTTCAGATTCTGAGGGCACCATAGAGAAAATAAATACACTGACCAAAGAAAACAGCAAAGCCAACAACCTCTCATCACAAAACATTCAGGAAATATGGGACACAATAAAAAGACCAAACCTAAGAATAATAGGGATAGAAGAAGGAGATGAGTCACAGCTCAAAGGCCCAGAAAATATAATTAACAAAATTATGGAAGAAAACTTTCCCAACATAAACAAAGATATTCCTTTGAATATTCAAGAAGCATACAGAACACCAAATAGGCTGGATAAAAAAAAATCCCCTCGCCATATAATAATCAAAACACAAAATATACAGATTAAAGAAAGAATATTAATAGCTGCAAAGGAAAAAGGTCAAGTAACCTATAAAGGTAAACCGATCAGACTTCCACATAATTTCTCTATGGAAACCATGAAATCCAGAAGGTCCTGGATAGAGGTACTGCAGAAACTAAGAGACCATGGATGCAAGCCCAAACTACTATACCCAAACTATGATTCACTATCAATGGGGAAAATAAGACATTCCAGGATAAGAACAAATTGAAACAATACGTAGCCACAAATCCAGCCCTATAGAAAGTAATAGAAGGAAAATCACAGCCCAAGGAATCCAACATTGCCAACACTGCCTACAATAACTCAGGCATCTAGCAACCCTTCATCAGCACAACTCAAAGAAGGGAGACACACAAACTCTGCTACCAAAAACAATAAGAATAACGGGAGTAAACAACCACTGGTCATTAATATCACTTAATATTAATGGTCTCAATTCACCTATAAAAAGGCACAGGCTAGAGATTGTATATGAAAACAGGATCCAATATTCTGCTGTTTACAAGAAACACATCTCAACCACAAAGACAGGCATCTACTCAGAGTAAAGGGTTGGGAAAAGGGTTTTCAAGCAAATGGTCCTAAGAGAAAAGCAGGTATGGCCATACTAATTTCTAACAAAACTGATTTCAAACTAAAATCCATCAGAAGAGATCGAGATGGACACTTTGTACTCATAACAGGAACAATTCATCAGGATGAAGTCTCAATCTTTAATATCTATGCCCCTAATATAAAAGAACCCACTTATGTAAAAGAAATATTACTAGAACTCAAGGCAGACATCAAAGCACACACACACACTAGTTGTTGGAGACATCAACACACCTCTCTCACCAATGGACAGGTCAATCAGACAAAAACCTAATAGAGAATTAAGAGAATTATTGGAGGTAATGAAGCAAATGAATTTAACAGACATCTATAGAACACTCCACCCAAATAGGAAAGAATATACCTTCTTCTCTGCAACTCATGGAACCTTCTCGAAAATTGACCACATACTCAGTAACAAAGGAAACCTCCAGAGATAGAAAAATACCAGTGTCCACCTGTTTCTTATCAGATCACCATGGATTAAAGTTAGAAGGCAAAACAATGCTACCCCCAGAAAGCGGACAAACTCATGGAAACTGAACAGTCAACTACTGAACCACACCTGGGTCAAGGAAGAAATTAAGAAATAAATTAAAGTCTTCCTTGAACTTAATGAAAATAAAGAAACAACATACTCAAACCTATGGGACATGATGAAAGCAGTGCTAAGAGGAAAGTTCATAGCACTAAGTGCCCACTTAAAGTAAACAGAGAAAACATACATTATAGACTTAACAGCACACCTGAAAGCTCTAGAAAAAAATTAGACGCACCCAGGAGGAGTAGAACACTAGAAATAATAAAACTGAGGGCAGAAATCAACAAAATAGAAACACAGAAAACAGTCCAAAGAATCAATGAAACAAAAAGTTGGTTCTTGGAGAAAATCAACAAGATCGACAAACCCCTATCCAAGCCAATTAAATGACAGAGATAACACGCAAATAAATAAGATCAGAAATGAAAAGGGGGGCATAACCACAGACACAGAGGAATTCAGAGAATCATTAGATCTTATTACAAAAACCTGTATGCCACAAAACTGGAAAATGCAAAAGAAATGGACATTTTTTTAGATAAGTACCATATACCAAAGGTAAACCAAGACCAGGTGAACAATCTAAATAGACCTGTTAGTGGCGAGGAATTAGAAACTGTTATCAAAAATCTCCCTTCCAAAAAAAGCCTAGGACCAGATGGTTTCAATGCAGAATTCTACCAGAACATCCAAGAAGAGCTAATACCTATTCTCCTTAATATATTTCACAATATAGAAACAGAAGAGTCATTGCCAAATTCCTTTTATGAAGCTACAGTTACCCTGATACCAAATCATACAAAGACACAACCAAGAAAGAGAATTACAGGCCTATCTCACTCATGAACATTGACGCAAAAATTCTCAATAAAATACTGGCAAACTGAATCCAAGAACACATTAGAAAAATTATCCATTATGAGCAATTAAGCTTCATCCCAGAGATGCAGGGCTGGTTCAACATACGCAAATCTATCAATGTAATCCATCATATAAAGAAACTGAAAGAAAAAAACCATATGATCATTTCATTAGATGCTGAAAAAGCATTCGACGAAATTCAACATTCCTTTATGATAAAGGTCTTGGAGAGATTAGGGATACAAGGGTCATACCTAAATATAATAAAAGCTATTTACAGCAAGCCGACAGCTAGTATTAAATTAAATGGAGATAAACTCAAAGCCATTCCACTAAAATCAGGAACATGACAAGGCTGTACACTCTCTACATACCTCTTCAATATAGTACTTGAAGTTCTAGCAATATCAATAAGACAACATAAGGGAATCAAGGAGATTCGTATTGGAAAGGAAGAACTTAAGCTTTCGTTATTTGCAGATGATATGATAGTATACATAAGCGACCCCAAAAACTCTACCAAAGAACTCCTACAGCTGATAAACACCTTTAGTAATGTGGCAGGATACAAGATCAACTCCAAAAAAATCAGTTGCCTTCCTATACACTAAGGATTAGGAATCAGAGAGGGAAATCAGAGAAGCATCACCTTTCAAGATAGCCACAAATAGCATAAAATATCTTGGGGTAACTCTGACCAAGGAAGTAAAAGATCTATTTGACAAGAACTTTAAGTCTTTGAAGAAAGAAATTGAAGAGGACACCAGAAAATGGAAGGATCTCCCTTGCTCTTGGATTGGGATGATCAACAAAGTAAAAATAGCAATTCTACCAAAAGCAATCTATAGATTCAATGCAATCCCTATCAAAATACCATCAAAATTCTTCACAGATCTGGAGAAGACAATAATCAACTTTATATGGAAAAAGAAAAACCCCAGGATAGCCAAAACAATCTTATACAATAAAGAATCGTCTGGAGGCATTACCATCCCTGACTTCAAACTCTAATACAGAGCTACAGTAGTGAAAATAGCTTGGTATTGGCATAAAAACAGAGAAGTCGACCAATGGAATCAAATAGAAGACCCAGACTTTAACTCACAAACCTATGAACACCTGATTTTCAATAAAGGAGCTAAAAGTATACAATGGAAAAAAGAGAGCATCTTCAACAAATGGTGCTGGCATAACTGGATGTCAATCTGTAAAAGAATGAAAATAGATCCATATCTATCACCATGCACAAAACTCAAGTCCAAATGGATCAAAGGCCTCAATATCAATCTGAACACACTGAACCTGATAGAAGAGAAAGTCGGAAGTACTCTACAACACATGGGCACACGAGACCAATTCCTACGTATAGCCCCAGTAGTATAGACATTAAGGGCCTCATTGAATAAATGGGACCTCCTGAAACTGAGAAGCTTCTGTAAAGCAAAGGACACTGTCACTAAGACAAAAAGGCAACCTACTGACTGGGAGAAGATCTTCACCAACCCCGCAACAGACAAAGGTCTGATCTCCAAAATATATAAAGAACTCAAGAAACTAGACTTTAAAATGCTAATTAACCCAATTAAAAAATGGGGCACTGATCTGAACAGAGAATTCTCAACAGAAGAAGTTTGAATGGCCAAAAGACACTGAAGGTCATGCTCCACTTCCTTAGCAATCAGGGAAATGCAAATCAAAACAGCTTTGAGATATCATCTTACACCTGTCAGAATGGCTAAAATCAAAAACACCAAAAATAGCCTTTGCTGGAGAGGTTGTGGAGTAAGCGGTACCCTCATCCATTGCTGGTGGGAATGCAAACTTGTGCAACCACTTTGGAAATCAGTGTGGAGGTTTCTCAGGAACTTCGGGATCAACCTACCCCATGACCCAGCAATACCACTCTTGGGAATATACCCAAGAGATGCCCTATCATATGACAAAAGCATTTGTTCAACTATGTTCATAGCAGTATTATTTGTAATAGCCAGAACTTGGAAACAACCTAGATGTCCTTCATCGGAAGAATGGATGAAAAAAGTGTGGAATATTTACATATTAGAGTACTACTCTGCGGTAAAAAACAATGACATCTTGAATTTTGCATGCAAATGGATGGAAATAGAAAACACTATCCTGAGTGAGGTAACCCAGACCCAAAAAGGTGAACATGGGATGTACTCACTCATAATTGGTTTCTAGCCATAAATAAAGGCCATTGAGCCTATAATTTGTGATCCTAAAGAAGCTAAATAAGAAGGTGAACCCAAAGAAAATCATATAGTTATCCTCCTGGATATTGGAAGTAGACAAGATTGCCGAGCAAAAAATTGGGATCTTGGGGTTGGGGTGGGATGGGGGTAAGGTTAGATGGGGAGAGAAAAGTGATAAGGGGAGGATGGGGGGAACTTGGGGAAATGGGATGGTTGGGATAAAGGAAGGGTATATATGGGAGCTGGGAAATATATATCTTAATTAACGGAGCCATCTTAGAGTTGGCAAGAGACTTGACTCTAGAGGGGCTCCCAGGTGCCCAGGGCGATGTCCCCAGTTGGTTCCTTGCGCAGCTGAGGATAGGGAACGTGAAATGGCCCTATCCTATAGCCATACTGATGAATATCTTGCATATCACCATAGAACCTTCATCTGGCGATGGATGGAGATAGAGACAGAGACCCACATTGGAGCACCGGATTGAGCTCCCAAGGCCCCAATGAGGAGCAGAAGGAGGGAGAACATGAGCAAGGAAGTCAGGACCGCGAGGGGTGCACCCACCCACTGAGACAGTGTGGGTGAACTATTGGGAGCTCACCAAGGCCAGCTGGACTGGGACTGAAATAGCATGGGATAAAACTGGACTCTCTGAACATGGTGGACAATGAGGGCTGATATGAGAAGTCAAGGACAATGGCACTGGGTTTTGATCCTACTTCAAGTTCTGGCTTTGTGGGAGCCTAGACAGTTTGGATGTTCACCTTCCTAGACCTGGATGGAGTGGGGAGGACCTTCTACTTTCCACAGGGCAGGGAACCCTGACTGCTCTTCGGACTGAAGAGGGAGGTGGAGAGGAGTGGGGGGAGGGGGCAAGGAGTGGGAAGAGGGGGAGTAAAATGGGAGACTGGGAGGAGGCGCAAATTTTTTTTTTCAATTAAAAAATAAAAATAAATAAATAAATAAATAAATAAAAGCTGAACAAATGGGCAGCCTGAGTACCATCTATGTGACATATGCAGAGGTAGAGCTACAAATGCATAGTTCCAGAGGAAAGAACACTGTTCCAAGTGCTGAGCAGGAAGTGGGGTCAACAGAGTCGGATGACCAGATAAGCTTATTCTATATGGAGGAGTTCATACTTGGTTCAGGGAATGTCGGTGACATAGCAGGAAAACAAAGACAATAACGTGAAAAAAAAAAAAAGACAATAACGTGTCCTCTCCTCCTTCCTTAGAACCTCTGTTACCTGCAATGCCTTGTATTCCCATATCTGATCACATAGTGCCCCTGCTCATAACTAAGTTCTTCTCGACCCGTTTCTCATACGCACAGAAAATTTGACACAGTATAGATATTTATGCTTCATATTAGAAAAATAGTCCATAGCATGAGGAATAAGAATCACCTTGACAGATATTTATTCATAAGATATGGAACGAAACCACTCAGATCATCCAGGATCGATGTTATGCTTTCTCCTTTCACTTGGGAGCTACTGGACCCCCACTGAACCATGCATGGCAGCCTCACTGGCAGGCCTCAGACGCCATCATTTTATCATCCTCAAATTTTGAAAGGCGGGCCGGGCGGTGGTGGCGCACGCCTTTAATCCCAGCAATCGGGAGGCAGAGACAGGCGGATCTCTGTGAGTTCGAGGCCAGCCTGGTCTACAAGAGCTAGTTCCAGGACAGGAACCAAAAGCTACGGAGAAACCCTGTCTCGAAAAAAAAAAAAAAAAATTGAAAGGCGGTTTCCATGGATAGTTCTAGATTGTGGAAATTACCATCTTCTTTGGACCCGGGAGAAATCAGGCTCAGCATTACATAATGAGCAAGACCTTGAAATGATTTTGCTTCTTAAAATGCATTTTTAAGGATGTAAGAATATGTTCCCTCCTTGGACAGTGAATAGAAAAATCATAGGCTTCAGAGTCAGAACTGTTTGAGTAAAAATGTTAGCTTTGCCATTTCCTCGGTAACTATCTTTATAAAATGCGTCTTACAGCCTTAAGTCCTGTGTCTCCTCTGGCAAAGCTGTGGGCATAATAGACTCATAATAATTTTGGTGGCTATTTAATAAGCTAATGTATGTAAATAGCAAATGTTATGGTAATCTATAGCAGTGTAATAAACAACTCCACAAGTTACTGGCTTAAAGCATTGCTTTATCATATTCCTATTTTCTGAGAGTTGGGGATTTGGGCAGTAGCGGTAATTTTTGACTCTCCCCCGTGTCAAAGTCTTAGCTTGGAAAACTTAGAGACTAGGGGTAATTGAGAGCGGAAGGTAAGGTCAGCATGCAGAAACATCTTCATGTAGGTGACATGAATCAGAATCTCATGTCTTCCGGGTGATTGGTTGGCAACGGAACAGACAGGGCTGCCAGCTGTAAATCTCAAGTACCCTCCACGTGATTTAATATTTTCATAGCAAAGTGTCCTTATATTTCTCATATACTAGTTTAGGTTTCCAAAGATCAGACCCCAATAGGATAACTGTCACTACTTATGAACTGACCTGTGAGGGTATATGTATCCTCCCTCTGCTTTGGGCACAAACCCATACCATGGCTCATGTAGGGAACATAGGACCCAACTTTCAAGGGATAATTGTCAAAGTCACATCATCAGAAAAGGACACAAACAATAGACATTGTCAGGACTAATGTAAGGAAATTAAATCTGCAATAGTAGCCAATACAGTTGACTCTTAGCAGTTTATGCCCCTTTCACTTCTTGGGCTAAAATTTTGGTTTAAAGTCAATATGCATAATTTATTTTTTAATTCATCTATCAGTCTTGGAGATTTACTACCATCTTAGTTTTCACTGATTATGCAGGCTATATTTACCGGCATTGCTTGTTTTAGTTGCAGGACACACTTACCAGGTGAGTTTTCAATGACCCCCAACTTAGAAAAGGGCTAGCTGAAGTACTAAGAGATTGAATAACTTTTCCTCACAACTGGCTAGGTCAATATTTGAATCTAGAAGCATGGCCCTGGGGAATACTTTTAGTCATTCACTATACCTTGTCTTGTTTTCACTAATGTCCAAGTTAATACTGTGAAACATGACTTTATTGACTTGTGACATTATTGTAAAATGTCTAAAAGATGGAAATTGTATTGCATAATGCATAAATTGATTTTGCTGAAAACACTAAAACTACTTTAAATTCCAGCTCTATCAGAAAGTCTCAGGACTATGGACATCCCATTCATACATTATTATTGTGAAAAGCAAACTAGTATTGTTGACCTTTAATGTTCCCCAAACTGTGCTAGACTCTCCTTGAGAAATAATGATATATATGATGTGCACTGCTACTTTCATTTCATTGGTTGTAATTTATTCTCTCTCTCTTTTTTCTGTCTTTTTTCATGCAACTATTATTCTACTATTTACTGTGTGTCCTCTTCTACATTTAATAAAGATTCCTTGTACACTTGCTAAGTGCATACTCCTGAGTCCTAACATATATATGGTTTCTGCCTTCAAAAAATTTACATTTTATTCAAAGAGGATAGGTAAAAAGGTTATCACAATGATTCATGTGAAAATTATATGATGCTATTTTAATAAAAGCAAATGTGTGTGATCCAATTAATGTGAGACTGAAATGAAGTAGCTGGGCACACTAAGGATGAGAAATAAAAGCAATTGCTGCTTGGGTATGAGGTACTGAAGCTGACTAGATAAAAGGAAGAGTAGGGGTCTAGGAAACATTGGTTCTGAAGGTCTGAAGCTGACTACAACAAAACACTGTCCCAGACCAGTGGCACTTTGTCCACTCATAGAATGTGCTTCTCCAAATCGAATTAGAGCAGACTAAATTGTAACTATGGCCTCTGAAAAAGCCTCCACTGGTTAAACTTTTTCTCTGAGAAATTTCTATGTTCTCACATGGCCTGTATATGAGATTAGGTTTATTGTGCAGAAGTCCCAGTGATCGTGGTCAGAAGAATAGAACTGATTAGCATGTGTCTGTAATGCTGTAATTCAAGTATTTCACATCTAAGCAGAAGAGAAGTGATGCTGTCTATAGTTCTCTGGATGCTCTGTAACACGAGGGGGCCTACTTGTTGGGGTTTTCTGTCCTGCCCGGTACCCCACAGCCAGTCACACAGAGATCTCTATAAGTTATAAAGCTGATTGGCCCATTAGGTCAGGTTACTTATTAGCTCTTGTAGCTTATATTAACCCATTATTGTGATCTATGTTAGCCATGTGGCTCAGTACCTTTATCAGATGTGAGGCAGATCACATCCTGGTGCTTTGGTGGTCAGGGCAGGTGTGGGAAGAATCAACTTTCTCCTTCCCAGAATTCTCTCGTTCTCATTGCATCATTTCTACTTCCTGTCTGGTTTTCCCGCCTATGATTCCTGTCTGGACAATCAGCGCTTATTTAAAACATGATTGACAGATTACAGACGATTCTCTCGCACCATGTTCAAATACTGACCTCAAACGTAGTCCTAAAAATTTCTTTGAAATTGACCATCTAGAACCCAATGTGCTATTTTCCACCTTGCTGCAACCTTACTGCTCTTTTTGGAATGAATGATATGCTCAACTTTGCTTCTCTTGTTTTGTTAAATAAACATTTGCTCAAACTGCCTATGTCTTTAGTGAATACATTCCCTCAAGAAGACAGGAACTGAGAGATCTGGGCAATTTCTGCAACATCTAGAGAAGTGCTGGGAACCAGGAAGCCCAGTGAGAGCTGACCATGTTCTAGTCTCATCATTACAGCAGCCTGGTGGACTTGATTGTAAAGCTGCAGTACAAGGAAAGAAAATGAATGGATAGCAAATAAAACATTATGTACACTGCCATATGTTTATTTCCCAATGTCTTTATGTGGTCAATAAAACGGTAGATATGAAAACTAAAAGCAAGTCTTGCAAGGCTGTCTTAGTATAATAAGGAAATCTGGAAAGCAAATAGAAACAAAATAACTAGGAAAAAAAGTGTTTGTGTGTGTACTTATTTCAGTCTTTACTAATGCTTAACCTGAGATGATCTTACATTAACGTAATGTGTTTTGATAGAATCCATTGTCCACTCCAGCCCTTCACATTCTTCCCCTATCCTGGTACTTCCTACACTCTTCCCTCTGCATGCTGTGTTGCTATGTAGCTTGTTCTCACGCATGCAGTCAACGTTACTATAAATTCATCTTTGTGATGGCCTTGTCATGTCTAAAAGGATACTGCTTGGCTGCAAACGTCCACTGCTTCAAACTCTAACAATCTCTCCACTCCCTTTAGAGCATCAAAATCAAGCAAGGCCTCCTCAGGAAGAAAACAGCACTGAGTGGTATTTGATGGCTAGAATTGCTGTTGATAGAGTTGGGGAAAAAAGGCTAATCCCCAAGGGTCCCCAATCTTCTAAATCAAGTGATTTAGGTAAGTGGTCACTGGGTTCGTCTTGGACTAGTGTCTTCAATCAGGAAAATCAAGTCAAGAAGAAGTGGTCTAGAAGCTCACAGATTTTAGAAATATTATTGCCATGGAATGCCTTTTAAAGGAACAAATTTGACTTGATCTTACTTTTTAAAACAAGCATTGAAGCTATAATTATAAATGGCATTGACAAGATAAATGAGTAAAGTAATTGTTCTGCAAGGCCAAACATCCAAGTTCAGACTCTGAATGTTCACATATAAGCAGGGTGGTGTAGGGTTCTCCTGAAACCCAGTGGTGGAGCAGTGGAGACTGGTAGATACCTAGAGCTCACTGGCCACTCATTGGAGCTGAATCCTATGAACCTCAGATTCAAAGAAAAATCCCCTAGAGAGTATTAGAAAAGACACTGAGACTCTGGCTTGCAAATGCATGTCACACATCCCATTGTACATGTGCATACAACATCCATACATGTGGCATGGGTGCTCTAAGAGGTATTTTACCTCTGATTTTTTTTTCCCATTCTCAAATGCTTAGGTATGGAATTCGTGGAAGTTTGGTTTATAAGCACAGTATTTCAACAATGAATGGCAGAAAACAAGGTTTCAAATACGGGAATGAACTACAACTGTGTGCAAAAGCAGCTGTAAAGTTTTCTCCAGTATTTGACTAAGACCCTTGCTTCTGTGTAAGTTCCCACACCTCTCTCCATTTCTCTCTCCGTCTCCCTCTCTCTCGTATGTTCTATGGCAGTTAACACATCTTAGATTTCAAATAAATGTTGAGAAATATGGACACTTCGAGTTAAGAGAATTAAATTTCGAGGAAATGACCTTTCCAGCCTAGTGCATGTAAAATATCGTGGTTGTTCAAGAAAAAACAAATAGCTGGCACCTCGGGAAATTGGAATATTTAAAAATATGCCTGGAAGAGCTAAATGACCTTTACTTTTTCTCACTAAATATAACATGCTCACCTGCATCCAGATTTCACATTTGTGGAGAGTTTTATTCACGGTGTACAAGCATTTAGAATTAGGGCTTTTGACTTACCAAAATTCACAGCATTAAAAAAAGGGAAGTTTGCCATGTTTCAGTTTTTATCTGGCCAAAGATGGAAAAAATGTAAACACCAAACCTGATGTAAGATACAAAGCATGAGGAAGCCACTACTTTTCACTTGCAGTCAATGGGATGCACCTTCCACAATATCCAGATTTGGCCATGGAACTCAGGGGTTATGTCAAATTAAAGAGCCATGTATTTCCATACCGTTAGAACAATCATGATTAGTGGCACTCATTTCCGTCCATGAGACTTACAGAGTAGGAAAAAACTGTATATTCTCCCTCCTCTTACATTCAGTGCCTGAATCCCTAGAATGAAACAAAGGACAGATTAACAGGGCAAAGAAGTGCACAGGTACTCCATAAATGAGTAGCACGCTTGGTTAGTGGTTCAAATCACAAACTTACAGTCTTATACATTAAATAGGAGAAACAGACTGGAGAATGGTTTCTATAGAAGAATAAATAGTCTTTTGTAAGAAAGATAAATGAGGAACTGGGGAGATAGTTTCAGAGGTTGGTAGCACTGGCTGCCCTTACAGGGAACCTGAGTTCAATTCCCAACACCCACATGACAGCTCATGGCTGTCTGTAACTCCAGTTCCAGGGTCTCATATAGACATACATGCAACAAAACACTGATACACATAAAATAATAAACAAATAAATTGATAAGCAAATAAGTAAAAAGAAAACCGTAGAAAGAAAATAGAAAGGAAGGAAAGAAGAAGGAAGGAAGGAAGGAAAAAAGGAAAAGTAAAGCTGGCTGTGGAGGCTCATGTTTTTTAAAGTGTTAGAGACACCCCCCCCCCCATTGTTAGGAGGAGACTCACAAGTAGTTGGATACTGAGGTGACAGTTCTGTGACCCTTCTCACACCTCTATGATGTGATGTAAATAGTTGGAGTAATCTTTTGTTATTGGGCACCGATGAATGTCCCCAAACTGGAGTTGTTTAGTTTGGAGGAGAATTTTGTACAACACCCTCATTTCTACTAAATATATTCTCTGCCAGTAATCTAACCCTCCAGCCCTATGAGTAGAACATTATGCCAAGTATACCACAATTTATCTTTTTCAGGTTAATCTGTCTTTTGATAGTTTAATTCAAGGGATTAAGGTATGTGATATATCAATAAAGAAAAAAGCTATAAAGGGTCAAATTTGTTAGTGGCAAATATATGTGTGTGTGTGTGTGTGTGTGTGTGTGTGTGTGTGTGTGGTTTATTCTGGAGATTAAATCGGGTATTGTATATCAAATAAAGATTCAATCTACTATTACGTTGTACAGATACTACTTCCTTACATAGTTTCATCTTTAAACTATATAAACATACGTAAGGAAATATTTTTGGTCATCACACTGTATTTATTAAATATGCATGTTCTTTAGATTAAGAAAGGGATATAATCTGTTATTCTTTCTGAAGCACAGAAGTTGTAATTTTTCATCAACATGATATTTTCAAAATGGGACATTAATAAAAAATATTATATAGAGTACAATAGTATGATCATTCCTTGGCTTTTTAAAGAGAAATGAAAAAAAATTATGGAGGAAGGAAGGCATTTCATATCTTTCAAGAGACAAGTACAAGACTCTAATGCAAACCTAGAGTTATTATTGATGATTCAGGATGAAGTAATTCTGAACAGGGCATGCTCTTTATGTTGTCATCAGGATCTCTCTCTCTCTCTCTCTCTCTCTCTCTCTCTCTCTCTCTCTCTCTCTCTCTCTCTCTCTTTCTCTGCCCTCTCTATACTCCACTGAAAGAAATCAATGGCAGAACGTAGAGTTTATTACAAAGTAAGATGGTAATTTCCCAAGAGATAATAGTAGATTTGGGTTAAGAGCCAATGTTCTAATCTTAATTTGAAATAGTCTGATATTATTTTTAAGCTCTCTTATGAGGAGACAACTACCCTTGAAGTCCATTTATGTGCAGAAGATTGACATTTTTCTGTGCAGAAGATTGACAATCCCATTTGGATTAATACTTGCAATAGGGATCGATGGGCTGTCTTTGTTATTTACCAGAATGCCTCTGGCTAGATTGTAGTTATAATTTCACCTTCTGACAAAATACTTTACCAAAGCAACCAAAGAAGGGAGAATTTATCTGGGTTCATACCCTAAAGGCACAGTCATTGTAATGGAGATTGCATGACAGCAGGAATGTGGGACAGATGGCCACACCATACCCATGGTCAGGAAGCAGAGAGACACAAATACTGGTGTCCCACTACCTTGCTCCCTTTCATTCAGTCAGATACCCCAGACCAAGGAAAGGTGCTCACTATCAGAGTGAATCTTCCCTTATCAATGTTCTATGGAAAGACCCTCACAGACATGATCTAAAGTTGATTTCAAATATAATTCTAAAATCAGTCACCTTGATAATGAATACTGACCAGAGTAGTAATCCCACATATTTCTGGGTAGTTTAGAATGGCCTGTCTCTACCCAGGACCAGAAACAAGTCTCAGATCCCATGAAAATCATCAGTACTCAGTCCTGCAGTTTCAGTTTCTATTTTTTTTAAAGCACTTGAGGGATTCATCCTAATGACTTTCAATCTTCTAATATTGTCTTAGTTATTTTTTCTGTTGCTATAATAAGACACCATGACTGAGGGAACTTATCAAACAAAACATTTAAATTAGAAATATGGTTTTAGAAGGTTAGAATCTGTGGTGGCACAGCAAAGGCACAATGGAAGGAAAAGCTGAAAGTTCACTTCTAGATGCAAGTTAGAGGCATAGAGATACTGAGAATGGTGCCAGTCTTTTGAAACTTCAAAGTGTGGACCCAGTGGCATACCTCCTAATCCTTCCCAAACAGTTCTAACAACTTGGGACTGAATATTCAAACATGAGCCTCTGGGGGCTGTTCTCATTCAAACCACTGCCAGTACCTAGCTAGCTACCTCATAATGTAGCCCTATAATACATATCTTACTCAGTGGGCCTCTGCATTTAGGACATTGTTTACATTCCTCTTAGTTTTAAATCTTAATTTATTCTTCTCATAATTTTATTCTATTGTACAAAAAAACTCTTTAGAAACATCAAAATCAGAGTCAGAAGTAAAAAGCACTGTCAAGTGAGGATGAGAAAGTGGTCATTTTAAAGAGAAATTCTCCATCTCACTTGAAATCAAAACAGAATGCATAGAGAGTTCAGATCTACATTCTTAGCAACACTTGCACTATGAATTCTGAGAACTGAGCTGCCAATCTGGACCACTGAGGATTTTTAGTTAGTTCTAAATGACTATGTTTTTCTCAAAAAGGAAGTTCCAAAGCAACATGTAAACTAAAGAAAATTAAACATTCTTTTATAGTTTCTTAAATATATACACGCTAATAGACTCAAAAAATTTCATTTCTGAAAATTTACTCTCAGAAGATATGATTTACATGAGAGATTGGAGAACCATAGACGTTCTTGAAACAAAACTCTAGGGAAAACTCCCTGGTTCCTATGAATCTAAGAAGTTAAGTCAGTAATCCCAAATGGTAATTGAGAAATGGCTAATGATGCAAAACCATAAAATGGTGATTCAACCCACACATCACATGGAAAAGAACAGATATTTGGATATTTTAACACCAAATCTGTCTTTGTGGAGTTGACAAAAATGTTTGCTTTAACCAAGGAAAACTTGGGAGAAAGAACAAGAGGTATGCATAATTAAACAGGCTTAGCTGAAAATCTGTCTGGTTGAACATTGTCTCTGTTCTTGTTCTCCAAGGTCACCTTTATTGATGCCATTGCTGGAGAGAACCAATCTGACTCCTACAATATGGTTTCTTTGATTTAGATTCTCACATTTTTGGGTAATTTCCTTGATCTGGGGTTAAGTGTAACATGAGGGTGGCCGGCTTGTTGGGGTTTCTGTCCCACCTGGTACCCCACAGCCAGCAAGCCCCAAAGAAAATCACACAGAGATCTCTATAAGTTATAAAGTCAATTGGCCCATTAGCTCAGGTTACATATTAGCTCTTGTAGCTTGTATTAATCCATTGTTCTTATCTATGCTAGCCTCATGTTACAGTTAAGAGTGGGGTTTGTAGTTTGTCCTCTAGGATTTATCAATTTGGGAAATGCAAAGTGATGAACTGTTGGAGACTGTGGACCCCCAGATTCTGAATTTCCTGTAACGCCCTGCTGCCAGAGTAAACAACTTGTTTTCCCATGCTTACAGCTGCTCTGAGCAAACAATTTGTTTTACAGCTGCTCTGAGCATGAGACCCTCAGGAGTTCCTGATGACGGGGAAGTGGTTTCTTGTGGGCTTGCAGCTGAGAGTTCGGGCATGGCCATTAGTCAAGGAGATCCTATATAAGCTGCCCTGGAACACAATAAAGCAAGCATCCTTGACGTTACCCTCCCTTTCAGCACTTGCCCGACTTGCAAACCATACCATAGCATGTAGCGCATAGAGCAGGCATTGTGCTACATTGGACCTTCTAAAAAGAGATGAGCCTGGTTAGTTAGACAGACATTTCTTAGTGTTAGTCATGTGTGTAAAGAGACAAGGAATCTGAGTGAAAACAAAGGAGAGACACACAAAGAGAAGACTTCATCCTGATTTTAATCACCTCATAGGTCAAAGTGAGCATATTTTAAGTGTTTGTTGTAGTTCAACTTTTTTTTTTTTTTTTTTTTTTTTTTTTTTTTTTTTTGGTTTTTCGAGACAGGGTTTCTCTGTGGCTTTGGAGCCTGTCCTGGAACTAGCTCTGTAGACCGGGCTGGTCTCGAACTCACAGAGATCCGCCTGCCTCTGCCTCCCGAGTGCTGGGATTAAAGGCGTGCGCCACCATCGCCCGGCTGTAGTTCAACTTTTAAAAGTAGCTAAACAATAGGAGAATTTTGAACTATTAAAAGTAAACTATGCTGGGCCGTGGTATATGCCTGTAATTCCAACACTTAAAAAAAGTTCAAGATAATTCTTAGAGGCACAACAAATTTGAGACTAGCCTGGACTATATGAGACACTGCCTCAAAGAAAATAAATAAATAAACAAACAAATAAAATGACACATCTATAAATAAGAAAGAACTATCTATGTATCTGCACCCTTCACCCACACATTCAGCCCAGGAGTTCAGAAAAGAATTAGTATTCCTGGGGTTTCTAGAATCAGTGTTTGGTAGCCCTAAAGAGACAGGCTTGGCCACCAGTCCTCAATAAGCAATACAAAGACAAATTAAGTTGTTTAGTTTTATGTTGCTGTTATAAAACATTGTGACTAAGGCAATTTGAAAAAAGAAGAGTTTGGGTTTGTGGCTTACGAATGACGAGTCTAGTGTAACAGGGAACTATGGCAGCAGGTAGACATGTGAGTTGGAGCGGGAAGCTGAGAACTCCTTTTCCTTACTGCAAGCAGGAATCAGAGTGAGCATCCTGGAAGTGGCTGGAGGCTTTTTCACTTAATGCTCTCCCTGAGAGACATACTTTCTCTGCCAAGGTGTCACCATATAAACATCCCCACAAAGCACCACTAACAAGGGATGAAGCTTTTAAATGTCAGAGATTTTCTACGGATCACTACAATAACAAAAAACAAAAATGGGAGACTTATTTAATGTGACTAGTTTGGGAAGAGGAGCAAAGAGCTCTCAGGACAGCCAGAGATTGGTTTGAGTAGGTGCTGGAGGGATCCATCGCTAAGAAGGCTAGGACAGGAGAACATTTAATTTCAGTCATCATTGATCCATCACTGTGTAGGCTCCAGTCTCTCCTACATGGAAGTCTGTGAAGTTGTCAGAACTAAATGAAAGCTCTCTCCAAGAGACAAATTCCTCCTGTGGCTGACAACAAACACCATCCCTCTTCTCTCAGCATGGAAATCCTAGGAAAATCCAATTTCTTGGGTACAAATGTCTCAAAAGTCTGATAGTTAAAAGATGAGTGAATAAACTTTTTCTTAGAATATTATTATCCTACCAGATGGGTTACATTAGTACATAAGGTTTGGTTGTTTGATGATGACTTGTCTCCAAGGGAGCGGTTACCCACGGCTAACTGCTGGGGATATAGTCCTCAGAATGCACTTTGCAATACTGTTATGGATGTTGTTTCGTACACCTGAAGCAATCAGGTATATTTTATCAACTTGATAGGACTTATAAGAATTAATTTGCACAAACTATCAAGATTGATAATGTTACCGGCTTCATTGGTGAGGCTATGAATTTGTTACTGCGGTTATTTGCATAGCAGAATGTACCTATGTGATCCGTTCTCCACAGAAATTTTGGATCCTGACATTCCAGCAGTCCACTCTATGCAGAGCTTCTTTAGATTGGCTCTGTTAGTCCACAGTGAGGGAGAGACAGATCTCATCAGAGTATAGAAAGGCAAGAACTCAATAGCTGTTATATGAATTCTCTAGCCTTAGTTCATATCCTCTTCCTGTTTCTCTTACACTATTGCTGTAATAAACATTAGCTTTGAATATAACTTGCTATTGAGTTTTGGGAGTCCTTCTAGTGAATGGCACAACAAAAATATTAGGCAGATTTACCACAGCATAAACAAACAGTTCCACCATAATTCCTGGGCCAAGTAGTTACTTCCTATTGCCACTTTGATTTTCTACCAAGATGACTTTCAGTACTTTTCTGTACTTGTATATTTAATAATATTGATGAACAATCAAGGCTAATAGGCTCACTTGAAAGGCCTAGTTTCTATCCAGAGTTGTGACTTTGTGCTTCAACACCTCCAGCCGAAGGACATACAAAGCAAAGCTTACTGTTGTGAACCAGAGGTTGACATAACTAGTATTGAGATATACATTCTGAATTCAGGGGTAGCAGCAGAGAAAGCACAGGCTAAGAACTGTGAGAGTGGGCACTGCCACAAGCATGAACACCAAGAGGACATGAGCAGAAAGAAGCCAAAGTGTGGGACTGTTGCTGCTGGTGGCTGTTTGTTGAGCCTCTATCACAGTCCTGCTACGGTGGTGTTCATATGCTACAGGCTTACTCCATATACACCTCCATTGCCAGGGGCCTTAACTGCCAAATATCCAGGGATAAATGGGATACTCCATCAATGAGACACCCTTCAGATGTAATTGTCTCCACCCAGATTGCTATATAAAAGCTGCCATTGGCCGTTCTGGCTTCTCACCAATCTCCTCCCAGCAGGGCACCCTCCTGCCCTGCACAGCATTCTCTTCAGAGTTTTATTACAGAACAACAGTAAGTTCTGCCTTTCATCCACTGGTTCATGCAGTGGTCAGAATGGAATGTGTGTTAGATGACAGCTCTTTCCTCACTATTTCTAAAGATTGGATTGGGTGACTAAACCCATGTGATATGTTTATCATGCTGCCCTGTGAATCGCTGTTCTTCCCCCTCACAACTTCCTGTGACAACATGGAAGAACTTCATGACATAATGAAAAACAGAACTAGAAAAGAAAAAAAAGAATGACTGAATTTTGTTTGGGGAAATGGCAATTTTATTATTAGTATTCTTCAAAAATATTCCTTTTCATAGGAATTCCATTTTCCAACATACAGTATCTGCTGACCTGAGAAGAAATGGTGATGACGACAAAGGAAATGGCAGAGTCTTATAAGGAACTTCCAATACTGGGTACTTCTCTCTGTGGGAACTGTTTCTCACTTACATTTTTTATCGCATTTTGTTTTTCTTATGTGTTGGGGGATGTTCATGCTACTGAACTCATGTGGAAGTCAGAGCACGACTTGTGGAGTTATTACTCTTCTTCAAAGACTGAACCCAGACTGTCAGGCTTGCTGACAAGGCCCTTTAACTGCTAAGATATCTTGCTGGCTCTTATCCCCCACCTTCCATTGGACCATTGAGACAGACATAGCCTCAGGCATTTCATCTGGTTTTAAACTAGAATGAGTCTTATAAGGAGTCACCTGGTCAAATTTTCAGAGTTCGGAAGCATTGCAAATGGAAAATTTTTTACTGCGTCCTTTAGAGGTTTAGGATCTTGCCGTATACCTTGAGTACCACAATCTTATGTTGAATATATAAGTGGAAGGAGCATTAGATCATATGGCTGGTAGTCAGATGCGGTTTTCAATATCCCAGAGGAATACAGGATAAAGTAGTGATAATCACCAACGTGGAGAGCTGTCATGTGTTCTAGCAGATGGCATCTTTAGCTACCTGCAAAGACCAGATTTTCCCTTCATTGTCATTGTTACAACACGTGTCAGACAAATCCATGTTCACTCAGTATCTAGCTGCATCTAACTGCTGCCAGGACTTTGATCCTGAACAGTACCAGGTGTCTAGTTTCCATCAAGAGAATATGAACAGAGTGAAGTGTCATTCCTTGTTAGAGACAACGGAAAGACCCTCTCAGAGCTTTCAGAACTTTCTTCTATTATGGTTATCATTTAGTAATGTTTACACTGGTAGGCTGCAGGATGAGGTACCAGGCTTTCTAAGGTGAGTTTTAGAAGAACCGTGAGGTCATAAAGAAAACAAGCTCTTCTACTAAACCAATGATCCTTCAAGGTTAATTTATCATCACCACAGAACCTTGTATATTCTTAAAACTATAGACCACAGAATGTGCAGCTCTGAGGCAGAGAGGAGGATGCTTCAAATTCAGTGGAATACAATCCAAGAAAAATCTTCTATTTTTCAGTTCATGTCTTCTACTGCTAACTAATCTAGTAATTTACAAAAGACATATTTTTTTCAGAAACACATGTGTTGTATTCATTGCATACCTCAACTTAAAAGTGTGAAGAAAAATCACAGCCTGGTGGCCATTCCAATATTAATATGTAGGAAAAAATTATTTCATAAGGGATAGAATACAATCACTAATAAAATACACATAAAGATAAAGTGTATCTTAGCTGTGATACTTTTCATGTATCATAATTTTTAAAATTTCTTCAAAAAGTGACAAGGGGAAAGTGCTAGCACATAAGCAATAGAATTACAGGAAATGTTGAAGAAGGCAATGCATACATGGATTTTAACAGACAGGCATCTTGTGAAAGCACCAACCAGTTTCTGTTAATTTTATGTTGTCATAGTGGTGGCTCCTGCAACTCCACGCAGGCACAATAATTTTACCCTAAGCAACTGCAGGGCAATTCTCTAAGTCCTGGAATAAATAGATGATAATATTAAAGCACCATGTAAGGTGACTAGGATAAAATATGAGGTCTTCATCTTCAGGATATCTTTGATATGTGTGTGCCTCTTGTGACAAGACTCAATGGGCAGCTAATAAAATATAACTTTTATGCTTGGAAGATCTGTTGTCAAAGAGGCGTAGATCTTTGATCATTTTCTATTGCAGGACTCTAGTTATCTTGGAGTGATATGGAAGTAGAAAAGGGTCAAATAGTTTTCAAGATGGCTGTATTTATTTTAAAAACCTATGGGTAACTTGCAAAAACAGGCACAGGCATCATCGCACATCCCCTGTGTGCCGTTTGGTTCACAATCTTCTGATTGCTGTCTTCTGGTGAATTGTTCTGTTTATAGCTTTAAAACTGCTATCTGGGTGACAATTTTCTGTTGCTAATCTTAAGATGGTTGTCTAGCGACTTTGCTCCCCATGGTTCACCATGCAACTTGATGGTACTTGGGAGAGAAATACAATTAGCTAATTAGGCACCTGTTCAACATACAATTTTATGAGTACAACTTGAAGTATGATATATATCTTGAGGCTGGTGATGGGAGAACTTGAGAATAAAGATTTTTACATGATGTCTTATAATATAAAAATGTACCTTTAAATATTTTATATAGTTTATCTCTATAATTTTTACATATATGTGTATGCACATTGTGTTTTATCTCACCATAGGGCTTAAAAGTTACGTAGGTGTAAACCGTGACTTTTAAATTTAAAGTACATAAGAACAGTGGAACTTTGAATTTTTATATTAACTATGACCTCTAACTGCCAGTGTATTTACAATATCTTACAATTTATCTATGATTTTTCCTTCTGTAACATCACCATAGTTGATTTATACTGATTGTTTGGAGGTAAAGCCTCAGTTTGGAGACGAAAGGGCTTGGAAATTCTTCCATAGCCGAGGTTGGTTTTGATGTTACGATTTTCCTCAGAATTCTAAGGTCTGAACGTCCAACCTTCATTGTCATGCTTTTAAATGATTAACACTGAGTCTAGATCAGATCTTGTGCTACATTCTAGAAGTTCCCACTGACCATTTTACAGAGTGTAAACCCTAGAAAACGCATCGACCTCTTTATAAATTAGGTAGTTTTGTGTAGTATCATCTCTATTACTATATATTTATGAATTAACTTTGCCAGAAAACATGTACCTATTTGCAATATTCTTTGATATATGAAATGGCAGAGGTGGTAACTTTACAAGTTACGTTTATAGCACTTTGTGCAGACAGTGGGCTCTCCACGTGATTAGGTTTTGGATGCTTTTTACATAATACTATGTGACATTTGCTTCTTGAATGAAGAGAATCGAATTCTCCATTATAAATAAGGTGATCCCAAGTATTTTCAGAAGCTAAAACATGAGCAGTTGTTAAGGAACTAGCAAAGGTCATTGGTAGCTGGAGTCCGTGCTTGACCATAAAGCAGACTCTCCTAGAAAGAAGCTTTTACTGAACGGGAGCACAGGGGTGGGGGAAAGTAAGAGAAGTGACTAACCATCAGAGGAAAGAAACAACCTAAAACAGAAAATGTCACTTCCGGGGTAGCACCTATTAAAATAGTTGCATGATTCTAGATTTTTTTTTAAATTTTATTTTTCTTATATGAATGGCCAAGACTGTCTCAATAATCTTATTTCAAATGAGTATAGCAAGCCAAATGAGTCAATATATGGAGAATAAAATTATATATTATATAATGTTTAATAATTTGATAAGTGTTAGAAGTGATATAAACTAGCATGGTACTACTGGAAATTTCAATTATACCCCAAAGCAAAAGAATGAAGTTGTTTCCTTATTTTCTTCAGTCTATCCATGCCCTAAATGCATGGTGTCCTGACATATTTCACCTTCAACAGAGTTAACTGACAGTGATTGCTTCAGATAAAAAAGGTAAAAACATCCAAGGGTGTTTATGAGGGTATGTATGTATGTCTACATAAACAGAAAAGGGCTTTATTAAAATAATATTCAAAGGGTCAGAACTGAACACGCTCAAGTGAAATTTCTGTAATAAATTATGTTAAAAGGCTCTTTTGTTGTTATTTCTTGATTTAGTTGAGATGATGCATAATAATGTAAGTATAGCAGTTTGAAATAATAATAGACTTCTAATGGAAAATTATTGGGACTGTGAAATTTTTACACTTTGTAGACAGGAAGGATTAATATTAAAACTTAAATTGAAAAGAGATAATACAGAGTTTTATGTGTCTGATACCACTCTCCTAGAGTTCCATGGTTTTGACTCCACAGTTAGAACTGCAATGAAGGCAAAAGGAAACAAATGTTATTTGAATTCCATCTACAAAAATATTTTATATTTTTTATGCCCAATGAAACAAACAAATCTCAGTTAATTGAACACAGCCTGTGCTGACGAGTCAGTAGGTGTATGCTGAGATGGTGAAAGCACAGGGAACGCAACAGATAATCAATGAGATTTCTAAACATGGACAGAAATAAAGCCAATTTCACATCTTCAGGTTGCTGGTGTGGGAAGTCCTTCTGTATACGTGTTGCTTTTATTGGTTAATGAATAAAAAAGCTGGCTTGGCCTGTGATAGGGCAAAGTAGATAGAGCTCAGTGGGGAAACTAAACTGAATACTGGGAGAAAGAAGGCAGAGTCAGGGAGACACCATGGAACCATCAGAGAGGAAAGACGCAAGCTGCCAGCTGAAACATTGCTGGTAGGCCCCAAGTCTTGTGGTAAAATATAAAGTAATAGAAATGGGTTAACCAATACACTTAAGTGATTGGCCAAGCAGTGATTTAAATAATATAGTTTCTGTGTGATTATTTCAGGTCTAAGCAGCTGGGAACAAATGAGCAGCCTCCTCTACTATAGGTTCTTAAATGCATAACAAACCTGTTTCTCCCCCAACTGATTCTTTTCTTATTAAAAAGTTCCAGCACAGAAAGAACATTTGTTTTGTATTTTATTGAATTTCATTTATATTAAATTAAAAATATATTTCTGACAGATTCATGTAACAAAAAGGCAGAACAGTTTTCAAATTGTTCAGCTGGGATGATCAGTATGGAATGAGGCAAAGCAGTCACGTTCTATACTTGCCTTGTGCAGGCACAGTTCTTTCCCAAGAGTCAAAAGAGGATCCTTGAGAACTAACTCAAAAAGCCTAATTACATCAATTTAAAATACAGTTTCTCCCTTGGCCTCAATAACAACAGAAGACAGGGAAAGGAGGGAGAAGAGGTTGAAGGGCTGGAGGAGAAGAAAGAATAGGAAAATTATACTAAAAATATACCTAACATTAAAAAAGTTAGTATGTGTTAAGTGCACAATCCTTCATAGATAACATAGAAAAAAATGAAAATAACATTTCACCACACACAATCGGCATATCCTATTGTGTAAGCGAGTGCAGAGGTTGGACACATCACAATAGTGCTGAACACAGAATCACAGATAATGTCAAAATGATAACTTCCAACCAAAAAAGAAACAATCACAAGCCAATTACTTATATACAAATCAACCCTAAAGACAATTATGTTCCAAATAAAGATGTTCACAGAAGAAAATCAAAGCAACATTATCCTTATTTACAAATGCAGCTAGCCATGTCTTTAACAAGCTATAAAAATACTATTCACATTTTCAAACATACAGTAGTATATTTTGTTTGTTTATTTCAAAAAGGCAGCTAACTTTGAATGCTGGGATTTAAATGAAACATTGATGGCTACCAGTGAGTTATTGTTTCAGCCCTGTCCTTTGATGATTCTTCGGATGAAAGAGGGCTCATTTTCTGTTTACAAGTCAAGAAAATAAGGAAATGAATGCAGCTCTGCCTTTTCTGCAAATTGTTTCCTTTATCACCCAAACTCTCTTAGTCAACTACTGTTGTGTGCATGAGATGAATTTTGAGAGACTTGATGTGACCTAGTTTCACGTGTGTGCCATGAATTGTCTTGAACATGAATCTCATTTACATTTTATCTTGTTCTAATGATACTCAGATGGAGATGGACCAAGCAGCCAGAGCATGTGAAATCGCACTCCCAGTGTGCACTGATGCAGCCTTGGTGCTCACATGATGAGGTGGACACAAGTCGGCAAGTAAGGTGCGCATTCAAAGTTAGCTGGCCTTGCACAGCTGCTCAGTTTAATAGTCGACCCATTTAACAGCAGTACCAGTTTATGCTACATATTTCAAAGTACCTTACTTTAAAAGAACGACTTACATATATCTACATTTAGAAAATTACTTTCATAGCTGATTACTGGAATAATTCCAAAAGGGTTCTTGGAGTGCTATGGTTGCTGTTCTCTCACTCCCCACTCCCAGCCCCTGAGAGATCCAGAACTATACAGGGATATGACTCTCACCTAAGGAAAATGGTACAACCCCTCCATTAACTGAAAAACACTGGAAATGAAACTTGAAGGTCAGGTTCATGTCAATAGGTGTGGTTTGCTATTCTTCAAATGGGCAACAGGCCTGGGGAAACATCAACACATTAGAGATAAAAATAGCAATAAAGACAAAGTGGTTTGGACAAATTGAACTATTGCCTAAAGGTATGAAATCTTGTTTTCCTGTATTTGTGTATCTATACAAATATAAACACTTTGTTTGTGACATGGGAGAAAACACACTAAAGCATTAAAAGAAAAATTTCCTTGTATAGACAGTAGAATTCTGTCAGTCAGCATGGACTTTCATTACAGTGAAACGGTGCTTATTATAAATTTTTTAGATGGATAGGTGTTCAACAAAAGTAAGAGGAGGTTCTTAAAGGTGAATTGCCTCTACTTCTCTGACAATAAAAATCTTCATTTGGAAAAGAAAATCTAGCAGCTGCAAAATATTTATAATCAGGAATAAAATAAGATAATCAAAGTAAATAAGTTAGTTGGCAGCAATAACTTAGTTTTATACATATATATACATAAAAACTATATCTACTGTATATAGTTTTCATGGAAAGAGTAATTGTGAGTTCTAGAAGTGCATGTACACACAATGTGAGTCTTAAGATTCATTACAGAGCTAAATTACCTCAAATTCCTACAGAGAAGTCCACAGTGAGAGAATCAATTGGCATGGAAAAACAATTTTTATATCCTGAATAATTTTTGTGCTGTCTTTTGTTTGAGAAGTAATTTAAATACCATCTAGTATGGTTGAATATTTTAGTGGAAAAATCAGGCATTTGAGGGCAAAGGCTAGGTCAGTATTTCACAGAAGAGTATGTAGGTCTTCATAGAACCACTATGGCTTAAGAAAGCGACAGCCTTGGGAAAGACACTTTGAGCCAGTGATTGAAAATCAAAGGGAGAAAGGCATTGCACAAGTGGGGGATGAGAAAGCAAAGGTGCCATTTTCCTGTAAGGCTCAGAGGAAAATACAATTTTCTGTTTCTGACAAGGTGGTCACTTGCTTGCAAATCTGACTTTCAAGAAATTTTCATCTGTGGAAGGCATGTGAATGTTCTCTAGGCCAGGAGTGAAGTGAGGCAGGGGTCCGCAAGAGAAATATTCTATGCGGTTGTCTACCCAATCATTGGGACTTGATCAGCAAAGAGTCTCAAATTCTTGTTATTTTACGATGTTTTCATTTGATAAAAGGAACAAAGCAGCCCCCGATGTTAGAAGGTTTTATACTTACAAGTGCAAGGACACCTGACCCCATACAATGACCACATCTTTCTGTTCATCACAGCAGAGAAAGCTCATTCAAAGTCATATCTGAGATTCGAAATATTGTGTTGATTCTATTCAGACATGTAAATGCTGGCCTCATCTTAGTGTCAACAAGAAGGAGGTCTCAACTGTCAATGAGCTTTTAAAATTATGCCTGATTCCCACTCACCTTCTCACGTCATTTGCTCTCCAGCAGATGGTTAGCAGGAGACATCCACATGCCTTGATATGCCTATATGATACAAGAATGTCCTCCAGCCCCAGAGAGGCAGGCAGGAGTGGAATATCTTTCTCTCTCTCTCTCTCTGTCTCTCTCTCTCTATATATATATTGTATACATATGCAGTAGAAATTGACTTGTCTGACTTTCTAATTGGTAGTAGCTATCTGCTTTTGGATTTCTCATTTGCCTCTAAAAATCTAGAGTCCAAAAGAACACCCATTTAGTAGTTTAAGATTCTTGCTGTAGCATGAATCAAAAAAGAAGGAAAAAATTGGTAGTGGGTTCCATATTAATTATGTAGGCAAGAAGGTAGCATGGGAAAAGAACAGACATGTTACAGATTAAATGTGCTGTGTTTGCTTTCTAAATGATAACTCATTTTGTTATTTGGTTTGCATCCGCAAAAGGTAATCTACACCCTTTTCATTTGCTTTACTCATTTGGAAGCTCTCTTAGCCTCACATGTGGTTTATTTTCCTGTTAAAGCATTCAATTTAATGCCTACAAAGCAAGCCCTTTCTGTATCCTCTTTATACTTAACACACTTAAAATGTGAAGGAATAGGAGAACAAGAGAAAAATGGACCATAGTGCTATAAAGCAAGTTTTCACAATTGAAACCACACTATGTCTACTATCTGCTAGACCCAACCAACAACCATTTCAAATGGCAAACTTAGTTTTATTAACTATGCAAAACCAACCCTATGCTTTCATAGTCTGAATTTTATTTTGTTATTTTATACTGTATGATTAATTTTCTAGTTTGATTTCTTCTTAATCCTAAAAGCATTTAACATTTGATGACCTAACTAATTCTACGTCTTATGGCATTGTCATGATTGTATCCAGTTATACACATGCTTTAGTGGTCATCTTTTTTTATTATTACCTTGTGAACTACATTTACTAGTTAAAAAATCAAGAATTACAGATGGATAAAGAATTCCCATTTTAAAATAAAGGTTAGACTATTCAAAAGAATCTTGTATTTACATTCTTCTGTGTCAGGCATAAAAACTTGTTTTTTCTTTCTAGTTTTGACACTTCGGGAAGCACACTGATCATCTACCAACTTCATCTATCGTCAAAGCCTCATGTCCTTCTCCTGTTCTTTTTCCACCATGGACAATATGTACCATTCTCATAGGTATGGCACATGACAATGACTCTCTTGGAAGCTGCTCCCTGTTTCTTCTTTCTCGTTAAAGTCAGTCAGTCATTCTTCCTGACTTACAAAACTGAGTCTCTTAGTAAGTCTTTGACCTTTAGTTTTGTGTTTTTAATAGCTTAAAATTTGGTGTGTTTTCACACTGTTTCAAGAATGTGTCTAGAGAGAACCACATTCTAACATATGCTACTAATGTAACTCAGAAAACCAGGACTAGTTTGTTATCTCAACCTTGCCTGAGTGGCAACATTCTAGGACTCTGGACCTCTCCTGACTTAGAGGACATCTTTTCTCCTCTGTTTAAGAATGATTTCTTTCAATGACTATTTTACCAAAAAAAAAACAAAAAAAAAAAAAAAAAAAAAAACCCTGCCTGAAAATTGGATTTCCCGAGATAAGCATGATCATTACACTTTGATGATTTACACAATATAGCAAGCTTAATTTTAACATTAATTTTACTCAGTCTTACAAATTGATTCTGCATATCTTAATTGGTGCTGGTGATGACTAGCAGTTGATGTTCCACAGCAATTTGTAGGCTTTAACCAGCAACATTCGATGCTAGTTTACTCGGTTAAACAAGTTATCTCCTGTGTAAACAAAAGCCTCCCTGCTATCCCTGCATGTTGTCCCTTTAACCCACTCTTGAAAAATTTCCCCATAGATGGTCAAAACTAAAACAAATAAGAAAGACCAGAACAACTGAAATTAAGCATATATTAGAAAGTCATAAAAAGGAATGATAAAATGGCATTTGCGGTCATTCTCAGTTTCACCTGCATCTAGCCCCAGGGGGACCTGAGCATCTTGTGCTTTTAAGGAGGAAAGAGATAGCATTCACTCTGTTTCCATTGCTTTAACAGTTCAGAGATGATCTTGTTCCTTTTACAAATTAAAAGATTCTGTTTTCTTACTCTCACTAGAAGCCAAACCAATATGATAAATGAAGATAAAAGATCATTACAGCAGTCCAAGAGTGCTGCCAGTAATGAATGGGTAGGCATTTATCTACTGACAGAGGCTTACTTCCAACTCTTCAAAGGTGAGAGGGACCTATAGAAGGTCCCTTTTCTTGTAGATGCTTCTGAATTGGGTTGGGGGGACTTTGGGCTCTAAAGATGGGGCCCTTGTCTTATGCTGTGTCTTCATCTTGAGTAAATTCATGGTGAACTTCATAGGCAAGATCTCATAAACTCTTCTCCTGTCTCTACCTCCCACTTTCAGTTTGCTTCACTTCTCTTAGCTTAAGAAGAGGCCAAGACCAACACATTTAAGGGTTTTGGCCAAAGATCACCTCTTGCTGCTGGTTTCACAGTAAGACTCCAGCTATGTCAGTTTGCCAGTGATGCGATATTTTTCTGGTCCAGTCTGTGTCTGGATGAGAACATAGAACTGATTAGTTTGTCATCTTCAGTAGTATAAAGGATCTTTAACTTACATCCCAATGAGTTTTCAGAACATTTACCAAAATCCTTTCTGTGAAATAATTCACAAATAGTTAATGTGACCTGGTTCCTTGGACTCCTGGAGAAATAAGAATGTCACTGCAAATAAATCTAAACAAAATTTGAAGTCAGAGATGATTTTTCATTTATCTTACTGCTCCCCCCTTTTAGTAGACTTTAAATTCACATCTATTGAATAAATCTAGATTTGGATGGATGGATTTACATTTCTGAAATAGGTGGGAACACAGCATTCTTGAAAACTTTTCTCTCTTAAGCACTTGCTGTCTTACCAAAAAGATTTATAATCTAATTGAACTTTTTTTAAGGCTAGTAAGTCTAATTTTCTCTTAATAAAATAATAGTAAAAAAACATTTAAAAATCTAAATTCACTAGAGATTCATTTATAATTTTTTCCATCATTCATCTTAATGTCACAGGTGTTATTTAAAATGAAACCTAAAAAAGATGGTTCTATAACCAGGACATCTTATGGTAGTATATGAAGAATCATTACATAACTTATTACATGAGTGATGTACTGGGTAATAAAATGATTCCATGAGAAGGGTTTTCATGTTTATTTACAACCTTTAACTTAATGGTGGAGCTGTTCATAGGCTTCAAATGTTTATGTTTTATTTTTAATCATAGCAACTTAGGTGTGAAGAGTTTAGTTACCTTCTACTCAATATAAACAGAGTTTCATACTAGAAATTCCATGGAATTCAAGCCAGACGGTAACTTGCATTCCTTCACACAGAGAGTACAAACTTAACATACTTCCTTACACAGCAAATGTCATGTAGTATGAAGATAATGTGCTGGCCCTGTCACCACAATCCCTGGGTACTGTTCCAAAGTCCTAGTTGGCTTGTTTGGCATTTCCATAGTCTGTATTTATCTTAGATCCTTTAAAAAATGTATTTAAATTAGTTAATCTGCTGGTTGCTTCCATATTGCTTCATTCAAAATCCAAAGAGGAGTTCAGAAAAAGAGCAAATCAAGTTAGAGCTTAAGTGCAAACTACATTTCTGAGTACCTTCCATGTAGACGTACCCAATCCAGTGTTTCTTCCACTGCATGGATCCCCATGGGACCACCCCTGAAAGTATCAGTAGTTTTTTTGAACCACACAGAACTGTTTCTTAGCATCCCTTCTACTCTTAAGATTACCACTGTCCATCAAAGATAGTCATTTATGGCGAAGAATAAAATGCTAAAGAATGAAAAATGAGAGGGAAAAAAATTCAGTAGGGTGAAACAGGAAACCTAGATTTGATGCTATTTTTACTAGTATCTTGGCCTCTACATTATATAATTTTTGTGTGTGTATTTTAACTCTGTCAAGAAGCTTTTATGTAAATATCTTTGCAACTAGAAACTACAGCCAAAAATAGGGGAGAAATTAATATAAAGGAACAGGCCAAAGCAAACCAAAATGAGAACACCAGAGAGGCCTTCTAAACCTAATTACTGGTTATAACTATAATGGAGATTTAAAAATTATGAAAGCTGGGTTGGACATTCTTACTTGCCAGGAAAGAAGCTATTGGAGAAAGAAATTGGCTCCTCAATCTCAGTTACTATCAAGTGGCATCCAAATGTTTACCCCTTTGTTCTACTGGAAGCTTTCATATGAGTTTAGAAATACTGAATATGTGCAAGTCTATGGTTGCAGATGAGAATTGAGACTGGGCTTTCAATCACCTGCATTGATAGAAGAAAGGGAAGGAAGAAGGAGGGAGAGAGAAAGAGTGCAAAGGGAATGAAGCTGGGACTCTTAGCAGGCAGTATAACCCTATATATCCTAGGCTTTCTCTAGCTCTGACACTTTGCTGACCAATCCATATGAAGAAACGAAGAAACAGTGTGTGTCTTCCTCTCTTTCTCCTTCAGTCTTTCCTTCTAATGTTCAAGTTAGGTAAGCATAGAACTATCATTGCGTCTCTATATTTTCCATTAGGAAGTGTCAAAACTACTGGCCTTGGGAGAAGGAAGACCACCAGAGAAAGAGGAGGATGTGGGGGGGGGCAGGAAGGGGGATGGAGTGGGCTTTTCTCTCCTCCGAAGACCCCAGCTGAGCTCACACCACAGTATTTCGGTGTCTGTAGGGTGGAGGGGGCAGCATAGTGCCTGGCTTCAGCGAGAACTCAGAGAGGTACTCAGGATTCTCTGCCACAATAGGGCGGATCCGTCCGTTCTGTTTATAAAAATATTTTGTGCTGTATTCCTGCAGGTAGTCTGGGTGCTGAAGCGTGCTCCGGGGTGGCAGGCTGTGGTTCCAGTAGTCGGGGTTATCGAATGCTTTCTTGGCTTTCTCGGGCACAGACAGTACGCTGTTCTTCAGGTACTCTGCGTTCCCCAAGGCGTTGGCGAAAGTGTTGAGATAGAGTGGCTCATTCACATACTCATCCTCAGCCTTGGGCAGGCTGCTGGAAGCGCTGTGATATTCCGGGTTATCTAAAGCTTGAAGGTCTCCATTTTTTCTCCGTGACACAAAAGGGTTTTCTTCCACAGGATTCAGATATTCTAAAAGAATACAAAAAAAAAAAAAAAATACCATCTAATAGAGATCTACTTTCAGAAAGTTATTAATCCGGCTGAAGTTAACAGCAACTGGCAACTGTTAGGGTTTTTTTTTTTTTTTTTTTTTTTTTGAACAAGAAAGCTACAAATTTGTTTTCATAATTTCTTAAAACAAAACAAAGCCTTCCTGTAAGACTGGGACAGGCATGAGAAAAGTGAGTATGCTCAAACAAGACAAAATAGTTATAAAAAGTTAGCAAAATAAGAAAAGATCAGAATCCCAATACTCTAGATTGTTCTTCTCTTCTAAATGCACCTACATATGGTGTCAGCTGTGTAAGTGGGGCCAATAGGGTTCAATACTCTTTGTGGGGCTGGGGAAATGGTTCAATGGCAAAGTACTTGCAGTTTTTAAAAAAAGGCCGGAGTTTGTTTTCCAGGATCCATATTAGGCTCTCACAAGCACCAGAAACTCTCCCTCTGGGGATTTGATGCCCTCTTCTGACCTCCATGGGAGCCAAAACACTTGTGAACATAGATACAGATAGACACACACATGTGCACAGACTCAAGCACACACATACATTTAAATCAAATTAAAATCTTTCCCAAAATACCCTTTGTACAAGTATCTTCACCTCTCTCTCTCTCTCTCTCTCTCTCTCTCTCTCTCTCTCTCTCTCTCTCTCTCCTTCCCTCTCACTCACTCATCTCTCTCCCCACCTCTGTCTACTATCTATCTATCTATCATCTATCTATCTATCTATCTATCTATCATCTATCTATCTATCTATCATCTATCTATCTATTATCTATCAATCTGTCTGTCTATCTATCTATCATCTATCTATCTATCTATCTAATCTATCATCCATCTATCTATCTATCTATCTATCATCTATCTATCTATCATCTGTCTATCTATCTGTCTGTCTATCTGTCTATCTATCTGTCTGTCTGTCTATCTGTCTATCTATCTATCTATCTATCTATCTATCTATCTATCTATCTATCTATCTTTCATCCAGCTATCATCCTAATCTATTCTGCATGATAGTCATCAAAATCTTTATTATATTATGCTGGATCATTTGCATTACGTATCCAGGGATCAGTGACCTGTGTTTCATAGAAAGTGAACAGAGCCATATCAAGATGACATAATGGGATTTTACACGGTCTTAACATATGGCCTTCTGCTGAGGCTGACAGACATCGTGGTCTCTATTTTCAATAACAATTATTCATTGTCTCTGTTTTGAGGTACTGCTAGCATAAGAGGAAAGAGTTTTGTTTTTTTTTTTTAGTTTCAAAACTGAAATATTACTTAATGGGGCTGTTTAACCTTTATGTGTTTAAGTTTTACAAAGCCATTAATTCACAAACTATCTTCAAGACAGTGGTGTTTGTAAGTACATCCAGAATCAAATTTTGTTTCTGAAGAAATGTTTACAAAATTATAGTTTCCTGTGATGAACTGAGTTACTTTTTGTGATACTGAGGTCAGTCTAAATCTAAGTTCTTATGTGTTAGTGTTCTATAATGATTCAAAACTCTAACCCTAATTTAGATTAGTGAAATTGCATGTTTGAAATAAGTTAACTGTTTTATTATTGATGTCTGAAAATTTGCAACCTCCATGGTAAACACACAGTAGTCCCAAGGCCCTGTAGCATCATGTTATGTCACTCAACTCTTCCAAAAAAGATGGATTTAGGTTGGTGCTCTCAGGCTTCACTGTGCTCCTACATCACTTGAGGATTTTGTAAAAAATCCAATTTCTTGTTTAGGTGGAGCCTGAAATTCTGCCCATTTTAATAAGTATTCAGGTACAGAGATGCCACTGATTCAGAAAACTCCTCTGTAATAGTTGTAGCCTGGACATTTTCTATTATAGATCACAAATGTTACATCTTTGGGCTGTCTGGACACTTGACTTCTAGCTCCTGCTTATCTGATGGAGGTGATCAATGAGCACAATCACTTCTGAACATTCAGCATGTACCTGGTTTGGGCTTGTCACGCATGGGAGTCATGTAGCCTTCTTCATCCAGTTCTCCTCGTGGGTTCCGTTCTGGGGCAAACACTGTGGGGTCAGCACTATACCTCTGTGTGCTGCTGTCCTCTTGGACATGGGGTGCCACTGGCTTGCGTAGGGTACCATTACAGCAGGAATCATCAAACATCTCGGCTGTTGCTCCCTGAGCGACTGGAGCTTCTGGTATCGTGTTGGTTGTGGCTCTATAGGGCATGGCTATTCCTTGTTGTGTTACAAAGCCCCCATCCTGGTACACAAACTGGTTCTGTTAAAATAGCAAAAACACATTGGGAGGATCAGTGGTTAGGAAAAATTGTAAAAGGATACTGAATGATATTAGCCAAATTAAGTACCAAGCACATTTTCTTCCAAGTTTAGTTATTAAAGATTTTTATTTTCCTAGGTGGCTAATGAATTTGAGGTAAATATTAGAAACATTTTAAATTCTACTTTTTTCTGTGTGCATACACACACACATTCATGTGCATGTATGTGTGAGTGTAGAAATACATGAACATGGTTGTGGTCAGAGGTCCCTGATGGGTATCTTCCTTTATATCCCTCTACCTTAATTCTTGAGACAGAGTCTTTCACTTAACAAGGAACTCATCAGTTTGCCTATCCTGGTAACCAAGAAGCCCTCAAGATATCATTTCTGCACCTTCCTAGTGGTGGAACTCCAATGTCCATCTCTTCATGTGCGTGTGGGATTCCAACTCGAATCATAATGCTTGCGCAGCAAGCGATTTTCAACTAAACCATCTTCTGAACACCTTCTCCATCCTGACTTTTTCTGAATAAGTAATAATCACGTGGAAATGATTTAAAATTTTAATTTTTAGATTTACTAAGTAACTAGAGTGTGACCTAATAAAAAGAGTTTCTGCTGTTTTTCTACAGCTGCCTGATTTTGTTATGAAACGCAAGGTAAATTTTCAAGACAGATATTCTTAAGTGCAGAAGTACAGTGAAACATCACGAATGGCAATGTGCTAATGTTATTAATATTACCTCCCTCCCTGTGGGTCCTCTGACTTTGAGTGTCCAGTACCTAGTAATGGACAGTCATTGAGACTCAGACTTTACAGCACATGACCTTCTGTCATGAGACTGAAGATAAAATCCTGACTCAGAAGCATAATCCATGAACTGGGTAAATCCCTCCAATAAATATTGAAAGCTCCTGTTGATGTATGATGTCTCAGCTGCAGATTGTCACCCGAGATACAGACATCTACACAGGCAACTACAGGATCTATTGGCAATTCTTGAGTCACTCACTGTTGGCAAAGGCAAAAATGAGGAAATTATAGGGAGACAAAGAGAAGAAATATGGTTAAGAGAGGACCAAAAATCCTAAAAGATGAAGGCTGATCGTGAAATACTTACTCCCGACATGGGGGTGTAGGCAGGAGGAGGGCTGTGTCCAATTTCACTCTAATAGAAAAGAAAAATGGAATGATGGATATAATAAGAGGCAACATGGATGAAAATTTAAAAAAAAAGAAAAGAGAAAGAAAAGATACGATTTTTATGAGCCATAGGGGAAAGTGCACAACAGTGATTTTCCTAGATCGTCAGATTTTGTTCATTCTCACCATAAGCTGGCAAATTTAAACACTAATTCTGCTCCAGACAAAGAAAATCACAGTGAAAAAGGAAAAGATTTTTTTAATGATTTAAAAGAAAATAAGACTGGCAAAAGAACTTTCATTTTTTTTCAGATTAACCATAGAAGATGGGATGCAGTGGGGGAAAACCAGAAATAATGAAACTGTGGTTTAAAATAAAAAAGTTTATTATTGGATATGTCAAAAAGACCAAAATAGCTTCACACTATTTAGAATCATTACAAAACAACAACAACAACAAAATAAAAAACAAAACAAAACAAAAAAACAAAAACAAAAAACCCAGCTTGTTCCCTTACAAGAAAAAAAGGGGGAGAGGGTTAGAAGGAGATAGACAGTAGACTTCAGTGTGTCTGAAATAGTTTTTAATTAAGCTACATTTCTTTTCACCACTGCAGCAAAGGCGACTCACTCTCTCCTTATTTAAAAAAACCACATACTCTTGTATCTTCTACCTTACTTCTTAAAAAGGAAGAAAAGAAGGTAACTTGAAAAATAAATTTGTTAGTGGACATACACTTTCTATTCCTCTTATGTAGTCAGACTCACAACCAGGTTTTGGCAAATAAAAAGTCTTTATTTTTATGACTTAATAGTCTATCCTTTAAGCTATATGAAAGTGAAGATAAAATGTGGTAAACTGTTAAGAACACAGTTCCTTAGGAGTGGGGCGAGGGATAGCTGTGTGAATCCCTTAATATAAATATATACCCATATATTCACTCATTATTAAAAACACTAAGCGAGTACAGCTTTTCTTGTGGTGAGACTTTCTCTGCTTTTCTGGTATTGAGGCTAGGGATTAAAGCAGGCAGAAGTAGCTGTGTTTGTGATACAGCTCTCTACATCTGACCGTAAGTCAACAGAGATGACTAAAGATGCCTTCCAGCCACCTCTATCATTTATATAAAACACCTATCATCTCACATCAATGTTCTTATAACTTAGAAATTTATAAAGCAATCTCAAAAGATTGTTCTATGAATAATAACTATTTAATGTAAATCAATAGCAACTGGAGAACGCAATTTCACTTAACAAATGCAGTTTTCCGGACTGATTAAAGAAGAAGTCCTACAGTGAATTTATACTGCATTGCACCCTAGAGTTGTGGCGGCACGGAGAGTAAAGTCCATTTCCTTCTTTAACTACACATAGGGGTCAGTGAGGCCGTGAGGAATTTGTCAATCTGTGCCCGCCATTTCACTGAGAATAAGATTTCTATGTCCTTCCATGTCTTTTCAAATGATAACCTCTCACCTATTTTTATAGTCAAATAGTATTCAATTGTCTATATGCTTCATATTTTCTTGTTCCATTTTGCAGTATACAGGCATTATTTTATAGATATATTTAAGACTCAATGCGGAGTAGCTGTTATTACACAACACGCATATTATTTTGTCCTGTTGGAAATTGTACGCTTCAGGTCTAATCACACATTTTCAATTGTAAAGTAAATCAGAGCCCCTAGTTTCATCCTCGTTTCCTACTTTATTCTGTGGAATGACAAATTACGTGCTGCAGTATTATATAAATATATTCTTATATAACATGAATGTAGACATTTCAGCTAATCAGAGTTTTTAAACCAAGCAATCCTGTCAAAGGTATCTGTTAAAGATGCATTTTTAGTGCTTATCTGTTTTCCAGTCATCACAAGTACAGGCAGATGTGCTGTCCTTTATAAAGACAGAAAATCAATTCTAGTGGTTCATAATATTTGAGACTGGAATATTTTATATAGTTCAGTGATTTGCAAAATTATGGGGTGGCACAAATAAAATGTGAGAACTGCCTGAATTAGTGTTACAACATTTCAGACCCCAGACTTATCATAAGCCCTGATTAATTAGCAAGTATTTAGCACATATTAATTAAATCTTAACAATAAAATGACTGGTCACTGCTAGATGTTAGAAATACTGTGGTACACTGGAAGAGATGTGGACACTGATTGACCTTTTGGGATTTATACTGAACTATCAATATTGCCTGAGATTACGGAAGTAGAAACAAAACAAGGCACAAAAGAATGATGCTGTTGTAGTGAGTTCATTCCGTGTCTGCAGTTACATATCAGAAGGCAACGGATTCTAAAACACTAGGAGTTACCTGTGTTCCTTTGACCTCTTACTTAACAAAAATGTCTGTACTGTGTAAAGCTCAATTTGAATCACAGCTACAGCTAGTGTTAATTGTACATTTGGTATGTCTTTTTAGAACTTGAAAGATGAATAATCAAAGGACTAACTCACAAGCCATTCTCAATGAGGACACAGTTCATTATCTGTCTTCATTATCTGGGATAGAATGTCTTCAGCTGTAAAGGTGGTATACTACAAATAACTGGACATTGCAGTAAGCTTGTTCTGAGACAAGAAGCGAGGCTCTGTCTGATAGAATGCATCCCCTGTCCCTGCTTTGACAGGTCTCTCCATCGGCAACCTGCCAGGCCCCTCTCTACACACCACCAAGCAGCATCACAATCCTGAAGTGTCTTCACACTGTTTTTCTTCTTCCCGTTTTCAACATTAAAATGAAAACAAGTTCTACACAAAACCCTTAGTGTTCATTGTTTTTAGGGCTACTGACTGCTTTTTATGTTTCTGTTTCCATTTTTCTTTCGGTTTGCTTTTTTTCTCTGGTTTCCATGATAAAAAGCACACCATTCATTTCCCCACGGAAGGGCAATACAGCTCCAAGGGAACATCTGTGAGGCCAATTAGCTGGGCTGGAAATGTGATATAATTGTTGCTTAAATATATTTAAATTACATGTTAAGCACTATGTCATAATTTATGGGCTTTGAAAATAACTTCTTGTACTTCAGAGCCAAGCCAGATTTTACTTGCTTTTTGTGCTTTTGGTTTGCAAGAAGCACTTTGCTTTCCCTTCTTTCTTAATTCCTCACACTCAAGAAGCTGAACTTTTAATATTGGAAAGAATAACAGCTGCAAGTAAGTCGGACAAGCGAAAATGAAGATCCTCACCACAGCTGGAATGAGCTGGAGTGACCTTACAGTCCTGAGCAGAACAAAGCACAGCTTTTAGTTAAAGGCTTTGTTTTCACATTGTGCCACTCTCTGCTGTCCATCAAAGTCTGGCTTTGTGGATCTTTGGGAAGCAGCGCCAGGTGCACTCATTCAATTAGCTGGTGAGAGGATTTACTGCCAGCAGGACAGGGATAGAAAGAGGTGGGTTAGGAACTGGTCAGTCATAAGGAGTGTGCTCATGGTGGGACGATTAGTAAGGGTGATGGATAGAGGATGTTTAATGTGGCCCTGTCACTGAGACGCTGAATGATTGACTTGAACCCAAATGTCATAGGTTATAGAGAAGGCAAGTCTTAGCAAATGTAAAAATGTGTAGTGTTAAATACACTTTTCAATGCCTTAAAAATCAACCTTACTGTTGAACAATACATATTTGAACCTTTGTATGATTACATGCACAGTATTGATGTTTATAATATTTAATATTGATCCTGAGAAATTTTAAACAGATAATCAGTTAACGTGTGAATTGTGGTTTTAAAAAATTATCATGCCAATGTATTGTATTAGAAAACAAAAATAACACATCTTTAAATACTCAGCAAGTACCTAAATTAAACATGTCCTTAATGAGATTTGTATCTAAATAATTATAGCTTTTGATAACAAGTATAACAAACTATAGCAATTTCAAGTGCCAAGAGTATAAATCCCACCATCAGAAATAGAATGTGTCTGTAAGACATTGCTAATCCATCAATGCTAACTAATTACCTAGATACTTCCACGTAGTCACTATAATGGATTTTCAACCTCTTATCCTCCCAGGCATGTGTGCTTAACAGTCTGATGGGCATTTCCATTTGGTCACAGGTCAGAAATCAACTCAGAGAAAGTGTTTTTGCATTGTGTGCAGTTCTTGATATGCAACTGTAATGTCCCTTTTTTCTCACAAGTTAATATACCAGTACTTAAAACCTCATTTCAGAGGGTGAACAGAAAAAAAACGACAAATGTGCCCTGTGGGGGGGATTCTATTTCAACTGATGATGTTAATCAATTTATCTATGATTATATATATATATATATGTTTATACTATTACCTATCACCTATATATATATTCATTAGTGATCATTCATTTATTTATTACCCATATAACACCATAAACTTACTATGATTTTATCTATTAGCGATATATCACCTATTTATCATCTATCTCTTGTCTATGATATAAATAAATATCATGTGTCTACAATGATTTACACCCCATCTAATATCTTTCATTAAAGTATGTATTTGTTTGTTTACTAATACACTCCCTTGCCTGCCTCATTTGAGTGAGTAGCATTTATTCAAACACCTTTGTTCCACTCAACACATAATAGAAAGCTAGCAAGAATCCTGTGACCCAGTTAAGGGACCATTGACTTGTGCTCTCTTTCTTTATGAACTTTTCAGTAATCTTAGCATTTTTAATCTTTCATATGTGTCTCATCTGTACAATTGGTGAGAAGAATTTTAACAGTAGGGAACTGTGAATGATACCAATAAGTATGAATGATGTAAACACACATGTAGACTATATATATTTTTCATGCTTCACTCAAAGTTCTTTTTTGATGTGAACATATTGCTTACAAACACATTTACCTATCGTTCCCAACGTCAGTCTTGAAGCAGGAGAACACAAGTTCTCTCCACGCAAGCACTTCTGTTTACTTATTTACTTTTCCTAGTACAGGCCTTGGTAAGTTCCTCTTGCTGGCTAACTCTCGGTAAATAAGTCATTGTATCTCACATAGAAATTATTACAGTGCCTCCAAATATTATTCGATTAAAAGTAATTTAACCCTAAAATCTTCATCACTAGATGAATCAGTCTGCTGAAGCTGAAAATCTCCCACAACTCCCTTTTTGATTTACGTCATCGCTTCAATCAGTATTGCATGATGTAATATAAAAAAATTAACGCAGTCAAAAATGAAAGGGCATGAAGAAACAGTTTTATGCTAACATTCCTTAGCTTTGTACAAGGTAAAGAATAAGACACTAGCCACCTCTCTTAAAATTAGTAAACATTTGGAATTTATCTCTTCACCCTAGTGTCACTTCTAATTCTCATTTGTTGTCGTATTTTGCAAATGGACTGTGTCAACTACGGGTTTGTGTGCAGGCTCAATTTTTAGTGTGGTGGGTAATACTGAGGTACTGGAGACTTTAAGAGGTAGAGGCCTGTGGGAGTCCTTCTTTGTTCTTCTGAGATCTGTAAATTACTTCAGTCAAGAAGGTTATCATTAAAAGAGCAAGCTGGAATCTCCCCTTATTGTCTTCCTGGTCTGATCTCAGTGTCTCCCTGCTTCACTCACTGCACCACCAGGATGGTATCTACCAGGATGTGATGCAGCATTTAGTGCTAAAGCAGCATTTGAGCCATAATATTTAGAACTATCTTTTAAAATTGTCAATTAATTAGCCCAATGTGAGTTACCTGGCCTCAGATATTTTGTGATAGTGATGAAAATGAATACAATTATTTCTAATAATCATTTTCCTAGCTTTTTTTCTTCCTTTCTCCTTCCTTCCTCTCTCCCTCTGTCTGCTCATTCCTCCCTTCTTTCTTTCCTTCTTCCCTCCCTTCCTTCCTTCTTTCTTTCCTTCCTTCTTCCTTTCCCTTCTTCCTTCTTTTCTTTCCTACTGCTTTTCCTTCCTTCCTCCTTTTCTTCCTTCTTTCCTTCCTTCTTTCTTCCCTCCATCCTTCCTTTTTTTCCTTCCTTACCTTTTCTTATTGTTTTCTAGATAAAGGTTGCAATAATAAACTATCCTCCTAATATCTGGTAGTTTATGTGAACAGAACATTTCCAGCAGGTTTAAGCCAACCTAACAGCCCCGTGAGATGGAAAGAAGGCACCACTTTCCCTCATTTTCTCATACATACTTTAGAACAGATAACTTGGTCAAACTATCTTTGTTTCTGAGCAGAAACAAAAATGAGATACTGAACATTAGAACTGCAAGACTGGGTATTTCCAAAACTGGATTTTATTTGGTTATTTGTTGTGATTGTTCTCTGCTCTGCCTCCCTTTTGGAACAAGTATGTTTATTCTGTGCTTGGACATTGGAAGCAGATAACTTGTTTTTATTTCTAGGAGCTCAAGGTTAAAGGATTTTGAACATATTGAAATTGCTAATGTCTCACTGGATTATTAAAATTTGGATTATATTCTATGTTATAAAATAAATATGAGACCTTGGGGACAAGTGATAGACGGTTATGGTTTTGAAGAGATAATCTGTGTGTCAAGTTGACAAAGGATGGAGTCCTGGTGTTTAGCTTTGATTGTCAACCTCAGACAGTCTATAATCATTTAGAATAGAGCTTTTCTATAGCCGTTCAAAAGATCCTAAGACTAAAACTGCTTCTATCATTTTATACCAGTAGTGAGAAGGAATCTAATGAAAAATTCTTCACACATGAGTACTGCATTAGGCAACTTTCGAAAACAAAGATTACACAGCCTCCAGACAGATGGCTGCACAAAGTCCTCCTAGATCTGGAATTCCATTTCTGAAGGGTTTTCACTCACCATAGAGCATTTAATCATTTCCTTAGCCTCTTGGAACCTCAGTTTAACTGACTCTGAGAAGAAGATAGGGCTTTGTGATAAGTGATGTGAAAACTCCCTTTCAGCCTTCAAATGACGGGAACATAAAATGAATATTCTCTCTTAAACTCGGGGATTAATAGTTAAATGTTACAAGGGTGACTAGCACAAGGGAAAGGCTCTGGTAAAATTGTCTCATACGTATTTCCCAAGCATGTTTACCACATTTTTGGGTCATTAAAGTATCTACCCAAAACACTTATCCTCCATGCGGCACATCCCTAATTGGCTCTAGGGAAAGAATGCTACATTTGGATGGTGATTAATAAAAACATAATTTTGAAAGAAATTAATAGTTTAAATATTTTATTTAATAGATTAAGATTTGATTTAAAAATTTTTAATTAATCTTATTTATTTATTGTGGCAGAAAGAATGCACACATGAAGGTGAGAGAACAACTTGCCGGGAGTTAGTGTCTTATTCCACTTTGTGGGTCCTGAAGCTCAAACTCAGGTTAGGCTTAGCAGCAAACACCTTCACCTTCTGAGCCACCTTGTGATGCTTTATGATGATAATTTTCAATGTCATACAACCAGCTAGTGACATTTCTAAAATAAGGGTCCCTGATTCTCACTTACTATACATTATTTTATAACTTATGATTTCAAATAAGCATTTAATGAATAATTTAGAAAACTATTTTAGTTATGTATTTTTTAAGAAGTTTCTGAAAGGATCCCTAATTTTCTTCTTGAAATAAGTGAAACTACTTGCCTTACATTATGTACAAAATGATATTACATTCATTCTAACTTGAAATATATTGGAGTATTTCATTATTTTAATAGAAAGTAAAATTTTCAGATAAACATCCACCTTTCTTTTTTAATATGCTGTGGCTTTGTAAGACAATAGTAACAATCTTATAACAGCAAAACTATGTACAAAAGCTGTCTATAAATATGCTAATTAAAAGTATTTATTAATGCTGGGTGATGGTGGTATACTCCTTTATTCCCAACAGTCGGAAGGCCGAGGCAGGTGGGTCTCTGAGTTTGAGGCCAGCTAGATCTACAGAGTGAGTTCTAGGATAGCCAGGGCTACACACACAGAGAAACCCTGTCTCAAACAACAAAAACAGACAAACAAAAAGTATTTATTAGCATGATGGATTGCTTACAAAGTACCTTGCCTTCCACTAAGAGAGGGTATGCTATTTAAACATTCTAGCTATATAAGTTAATTATTGATATACGTACATATATATATGCTTATGGCCAGTTAGTATATGTTTACCTCAGTAATGCTTCAATTCATGTGATACACACAAACACACTATGTAATTTCTACAATTATCAAAATAGTTTAAAAATAAATAATCTGTGGGGCAACTGTGAAGTAAGAATGAAAAATTCTACAAACAATTTGAATTTGAATATCATTATTTTAAAACCTAGCTTGTCAGGACATGGGCTGGATATAAGAAATGTTTTTCTAGTATTATTGGTAAAGGTTTATTTAAAATAATTGCTCCCAGTGTGTTCCTGCACACGTGTTTATGTTGCAAAGGACAGCAATGATATTGACAGCTTACATGGAAACAAAGGCTGACTGAACTCATTCAACCACATTCACTTTCTCTTATAGGCTGATAGCTTAGTTCTTTTTCTTTATTGTCACATGTATTATCAGCAAATCTTATTCATCAAGCCACATATGAGCCCCACTTAAATATTTATTTATGTTTTTTAAAGTTATCTTATTTGTTTGCAAGTAACAAGGACTGCGAAATGTTCAGCCTTCTCTTTCGCTACAGTTGAAACTTGGAAAGTGTTGTCTACGTAGTCAAAGCAACAACTGCGGCATTCACATAAATCTATGTTGAAGAATGTAAAAATATATGGAAGACATGGGTTATCTAATGAGCAGACTAGGTCAAGCAATACAGGTACTAGGACTGCAAATTTTATAAAGCTTGTTTTGGCTGTAGATTTTATTCAGTGTTCTGAATAACAGGTGTCGGCAGCACACAAACATTTTCTTTTTTAAAAAAAAAAACAAATGTAAGTGTATAAAATAGTTTTTAAAGCTTAAAAGTGGATTTTCCCTTTTCTGTTTAATTTTATTTTCTCACACATTACATTCCAGCTGCAGTTTCCCCTCCCTTCACTGCTCCCGGTTTCCCACCACTACCTTCCCTCTCCCCCAGATCCAGTCCTCCACCATTTCCCTCCAGCAAAGCGCCAGCTTTGGGTTTCTGCCTAGTCTTATTGTAACTTGTTATGCTGCGCTTGGTTGATATCCCTGGGAGGCATTTTCCCTCGACCTAGACAATGCCTTTCTTTCTGTGTTCACATCAATTCAATGTGGAGCAGATTGGAAATACCTTCAGTTGTTCTGGCTTCTGCAAACTGTTTACCAGATAAAAAGTGAATTTGTAACAATGGTTCATTCGCCCAACTACTGCTCTTTAAGCTACCCGGGGGGCACAGCTGTTGCTGTGAGGAAAGTGGTTCCTCTCAGTCCACCTGGAATTAGGACAGCTGGTTCCTGTGAGCTGATCTGAATAACGTACAGCGGATTCTCCTGCCGAGCTCCTGACAGAGCAAACAGCACATGACTGTCCCACCAGCCCAGAGCAAACACCACTTACATTTCACAGAAACAGCCTGGTATTTACAACTGATCTGAGCAAAATGAATATCAGATTGAAGGTAGCACCCCAAGAGAAAAATGCTCTCTCCAAGACCTACTTGTTCACTGAAGTCCAAACAGCTCTTACCTTTCTTGTTTTTTTTTTCTTTTTTTTTTTTAACCTTTCAAGTCTGACTTTGGTGAATGTAAAAAATTAGAGGGAAAAATATTTAAAACGTTCCTGAATCTATTCATACAGCACTCTGGAATTTCCTGGAATTCAGGGTCGGGTAAAGACTAATAGTTTCTAGTTTTCTATTTATACTAGTTGCTGCCAAAGTCAACCAGATTAGTCAGGATCAGGGCTACAATAATTTCCTTTCATGTTCTAAAACAGTTAAGATTGTGCTTCAAAAAGAAAAAGAAATAAACCCAGGCTAAAATCGACTTAAAATATAGTAGGCAGTATAATTTAAATCTGACATGGATGCCAGGATGACTCACTCACATTGTTTTCTGCCAGGGTCATACAGATAGTGAGTGATTTTCCGCTAGATCACATGGCTTCTCATTAGCAAGCAAATCTCAACAATCCTGAGATGGTGAAGTGGGTTTTCTAGGTTTCCTCACCAAGACTGATTTCTCAATTCCAGGCTTGTGAAATCGTTATTATTCTCTAAAGATTTCTAAGCTGATGAGCTTCTGTTCTGCTTCTGCAGGAAATAGGGCTACATTGTCCTCCCATTCCAGGTACACCACTACAGACCTCTCATAGTAGCAAACGTCTTGTTTGCACTGTACATTGTCTCAGTATCTACATAAAAAAAGAATCTATTTGCTCTTTCAGTGAATAAATGAGAGTTTCTCAAATTTGTGTTCTTAGTTCATAGCAGACCTAATTTCAGGTAACACTAGAATATGGATTGCTAATTTCCACCTAGTAAACTGCTACTGACTTGTATCTCCACTGAAAGGTTCCATGGCATTTTGAAAATTATGATTCACAGCAGAAAAAAACACACACTTCCTTCACAAATTAAATCTCATTTGTTTCCTTATTTAGTGATTGACATTAACAATAACTCATCCCTTTGTGCAAACAAAATATCTCAATATTTTCGTAGATTTCCTCTCTGCTTTATTCCTCAGATCTGAGCACCTAACATCTACTCTTTAAAATGGCCAAATCCAAACACTTCCTTCATCCTTCTGTCTGTGGTTAAAAATCATAAAATTTACCATATTAATCATTACTTTTTGGGTAAAGGAAATGTATTATTTCTTTTCATAGGTAAACTGAGTGAACCAGAATTCACTGGAGACGCGTGGCATTGTGAACATCTTAACTATGACGACTAGAGCGCTGTAGATTCTTGCCTATCTCCAGTTGAGGCATTCCGTTCACATCTGTTACTTCCTCTGTTGACAAAACTACAATCATTTTCTTTGCCCTCAGATTAAATGAAGTTCCACTGCTTTGGCATTGGAGACTATTGGTAATTACAATCCTTGCCATTTCCTCCAGTCTCACCTCCCCAACACTCCTCACACAAGCCTCTATCTAAATAAATTAGCTTATCAGCGTGTATGTCATAGGGACTCAGAGTCTGAACCAGAGAATTTGTTTGTGAGTGACATAGGCCCTTTGCATATATGTTACAGTTGTGTACCTTGGTCTTTTGTGGGACTCCTAACAGTGAGAGCAGGGGCTTTCTCTGAATCTGTTACTTGTTTCTGGGCCCCTTTCTTTCTACTGGGTTACCTGGTCCAGCCATAATAGGAGAGGAGATGCCTAGTCTTCCTGCATCTTGATATGTCATGACTGGCTGATATCCATGGGAGGCCTGCACTTTGCTGAAGAGAAAGGAGGAAGAGTGGATGAAGGAGAGGTTGGGAGTAAGGGCTTGGAAGAGAGGAGGGAGGAAGAACAAACTGTAATTAAGCTGGATAAAACAATAAATTAATTAATAAAGAAAAATATCAGGAAAGACAGACTTTGAGGATAAAGAGGTTTACAGTAGATATAAAATGAATCCTTTCTTCATTAGTTCCACATCCCATTCAACTTATATTTCCATACTATGGTGCATATCTGACATTTTAAGTTACACACACAAACACGCACACACACACACACACACTCACTCTCTCTCACACACACAAGGTTGAATGGTGTATAGAATAACAGCTGTAAGGCAACGAAATTCTAAAGATTATGGTGTGTTCTTCAAATAAGGGCATTAAGTTGCTGCAGAAGAAAAAGTGCTTAATTATGAAAGGCATTCCTGGTGAAGAACCCCATTCCTAGTCAAGAGCCTTACTTGGAGCTTGGTATATGTATCTGTGCAATATGATTAATAATGAATTTCCTGTTGGTTTTCTATATTCATGTGTATCTCAAATATCTCTGGTGAGGTAAAATGACTGTATGGAAGGGTGAACTAAGTGTTCCTTTATTTCTTAAATAAAAGAAAATAAAACTTAGTCCTAGATTTTCTAAGTGTCATTCATACAAAGTCATATTAGGGGCTGCAGGCCAAATAAATATACATTTTGAAAGAAGAGAATGAAAGTATTCACACTGCTACAAGGATATGTGATAGTGGCAGTTATTATTATGATGATGATGATGGTGATGATGGTTCTTTTCAGCAGGGGAAACATTTATATTGTATTTCTTGGTTCTATTATTCACTTTTATATTTTTGATACTTGTTTCATAGACTTATATAGGAAACTTTGATAATATCCCCACCTTTATAGCTTCATATATTTGTAAAATTAAAATGAATTTTGGTAACTTTCAGTCCTCCATTCCCCTCTCTCAATCATCTCCCTCTCTCACTGGAACTCCTTTTCTCCACAGGCCCCCATTTACTTTCATGCCTTCTTTTTGTGTGTTACCCACTGAGTTTAGAGTTTGTCACATAAATATGCATGGAAGATACGGGGCAAAGACATCCATCAATGTCTGCACCATTAGAGACAATGACCTCCTCTTCTCCAGTTGCTACTAATTTCCAATAGTCTCAAGTAGGGGTGGGGCCTCATTGTTTCCTTTCCCATCTGAGGTGAAATGTGAATGGGTCCGATTTTGTGCACATCATGTGCAGATGACCACAGCTGGCGTAAGTTTAGGAGTGAAAGGGATTATTTTCCAAAATATTCAACCACAAATATCACTTGAAACAATTTCCAAAATTAATGAAATCACAGATGTAAATAAAGTACTGATAAGTAAGTGAAGTTGAATGCATAGTGAGTAATTAATCATTTAAAGTCATTTTAAATACTCACTTACAAACTAATGGTGCAATGCTTCTTATAGTCCGACAATAGATTTGGGTAGGGCTACTTAAATACCCTGGCATTTGTGCTGCAGAGATGGCTCTACCATTAAAGGCTAGATTCACCATCAAAAGTTCCTGGTTATTTGACCACAGAAAAATGTCTATTCAATGCTTAACCAATTAAAATAACTTAATTGAAAGGCTCAACAGCTGAGATGATAATAAGCAGAAACAAAATCTTTATTATTTTGTTTTTTTCCTTTTTCAGAGAAGGGCCAGAGTCAGTAGAAACCAAACATTAGAAATTCTCACTTCTGTGGAGAGCACATCGGCTTTGATTTTTCTTGAATCGCTTTTACTGAACAGTTGAAAGTGTGTGGACAGATTTCTAATGAGTTATGTCTCAGAATTCATAGTGAAGCACTGTCTACAGGCCAAGAAGTCTGTAGCACTGCCCAGGTGTTTAGAGCAAATTTTTCTTCACTGTGAGTGCTGATGTTTACATAGAAATGACATAGAGAGAGAGCTAGAGAGAGGGAGGGAGGGAAGGAGGAAGAGAGGGAGGGAAGGAGGGAGGGAGGGATAGCTAGATAGACATATATATATGACAGTAAGATAGATAGATGATAGATGACAGTAAGATAGATAACAGATAGATGATAGATAATATACAGTCACAGATAGAGTGAAAGAGACAGACAGATAGAAGATAGATACACACACACACACAGAGGGATAGAGAAAACACTGTGTAGGGAATGGTTGCACTGGTTTTTTTTTGTTGTTGTTGTTTTGATTTTTGTTTTTTGTTTTTTCGAGACAGGGTCTCTCTGTAGCTTTGGTGCCTGTCCTGGAACTAGCTCTTGTAGACCAGGCTGGCCTCGAACTCCCAGAGATCCGCCTGCCTCTGCCTCCCGAGTGCTGGGATTAAAGGCGTGCGCCACCACCGCCCGGCTAAATGGTTACACTGTTATATTGAGTCTAATAGAAAGAGAATTCCTGTGGACTACCTTTATAATAAAATTAAGATCTAAAATATAATTAAGATTTTAAGAAATTTAAATCTTAAAAAGAAAATAGTCAATTTATAGAACAATGCGAATTTTTGTGACATTAATATAATCTGATAAAAAACTGACTTTAGAAAAATAGAAAAGAGATAAGGTATTTTCATACATACATCTGTACCCCATTCTTTCTAGCAATGATTAGAAAAAAACTACTAAAAATCATCTGCCATTATAAGGTAAGGTTCTGGAATATTTGCCAGGTTACTTCTTTCTTTAGCATACAGCTATCACAAATACTACTTATAATGTCTGTTTTCCTGGTACTATTGTTTATCTCTGTGTAGCCCACGTTATTCGGTAAATTCCTCTATAGACCAGGCTGACCTTGAACTTGTGATTCTCCTGCCTCAGTCTCCTAAGTTTTGGGATTATACTTGACTCTATTTATCACTTTTAATGGGATATTTAAGACAGGGTGTAGAGGTTTTTGGAAAAAGAAAATACCAACACTTAGTCAAACGCATAAAATTACAAAACAAAATATTGCTGTCTTTCTTGTCAAGATATTTAAGACATTTAAATACTGTGTCTACCTCATTAGCATTAGATTTGTGAGAACAGTTCCTTAAATAGATTACCTATCCAGTTTTATCAGTATCCCACCTATCCAATGTCTTTAAATGTTACTTATCTAAACATTAATGACAAATAAAAATACCTAGTAGCACGGATTGGGGTGGATAAATTGAGATGTCTTTGCCCAAAGTAACAAATACAAACCGGGGCTGTTAGTCATTTCTGTGACTTCCTATGAAAAGCTTATTAAGCGGTAAAGTAAATTCAAGTGAAAGCAATTAGAAGTAATCTTAGCAACCGGCTATGGTTCTGAAGTCCCTACTCTCTGTGGTCCTGCAGATGCCTACTGGATGCCAAATATGCAGGAGGGGAAGAGCTGTCATGACACAAACTCAGGCTCTAAATTGTTTGCTGTGCAACACCTTCCCCTGCTCCTTCCTGGAAATTCTGACCAAGAAAAGAGCAAAAGGGAGCAGCAAGTGCATCCCAAACATAGAGTCAGGTGAGCACTCATAAAACATTTATTAGCTCACGAATAAAATTTTAAAATCTACAGGGCAATTCTGTCTCCAGAAGGGAGGAAGGAAATGCTGTAAATAAAGGGTTCTTCGTTATTATATTAATCTTCCACACCATTCATCTTGAGCGTCTAATATCAGAAGTCCCGAAGGAAGCTCCCACTAACATGTGATTTGAAAACCGACGCACATTAATTCTCTCTTGGCATTTTCTCTCGACTTTTTTCACATCCTTTTGACCCACAGTGGTTTACCCTGAAGCAGTGGTGCCGAGGCTTTCAGCTCTTCAATGGTAGATCTTTCCAGATCTCTGTAATAACCGCATCATGGCTTCACATAACTTTATAATTTTGTGCAGTTCAGAAGAGCAAAAATGTTCATTTTGTATTCTTTCACTTTTTAAAAACATTTATTTTCATGTGTGTAAGTGTGCATATGCCCTGTTTTCATGTCCCATGTCTGTTGTAGCCTGCAAAAGCCAGAAGAGGAGGTGTGATCCCCGAGGCCAAAATTACTGGCTGTTGTGTGCTACTCCGTGAGGATGCTGGGAACTAAACTCCTGTCCTATGAAATACTGTCAAGCATTCGCAACCACTAAGCTATCTCACCAGTCCCATCTCCCTTTCCTTGAACTCTACTAAAACACACAATAGAATCCATCTTCACAAAACCTAGATTTGTGTCTTCCCTATTATGAAAACGTTAGCTGCGCTGATGCTTTAGCAACCACACACAATATTCAGTAGTTGCCTGAACATACTGGGTGTTCCTTGACAGTTCTCTCTACTGAATAATGTTCATTTCACAATTTGTCTGTGCCAGAATCAATAGTCTGCAAGATTCTGGATCACAGCTTTCAAAATCAGTCTATTCCCTCTCCCTTTCTCAGACTCTTGTTAACTGATTCTATCACAGGTCCTTATCCACCTGAGTATTCTCTACAGTCGTCGGAAGCACTGTCCAATACTAAGCTTGCTCATGGCTATTTATGGCATTTGGGTTGCACAGCCATTTCTGGATAAGTGCCAGCAATGCTTCAGAGTGTTCTTGACTGTGATCTTATCTCAATTGCATTCAAGTATCACATGATTATACCTGAACGCCACAGAAACTCCTGCTATAAACTCTAAACGAATAATTCCTTTCTTTGACCACAGCCTTATGTGATGGAGGAGGGTCATATGTCTATTGGTTAATAAAGACTGCCTTGGCCTTTAATAGGACAGAAAATTAGGTAGGCAGAGTAAACAGAACAGAACGCTGGGAGAAAGAAGCCAAGTCAGGCAGTCACCATGATTCTCCTCTCCGAGATAGATGCCCGTTAGACTAGTCCTGGTAAGCCACACTCAAGTGGCAATACGGATACTAGAAATGGGTTAGATCAATATGTAAGAGCTAGGCAATAAGAGGTTATAATTAATGGGCCAGACAGTGTTTAAAAGAATACAGTTTCCGTGTACTTATTTCGGGGCATAAGCTAGCCAGGTGGCTAGGAACTGAGTGGTGGGACGCAGCCCCCCGCAGCTCCATATTACACTTCTGTTTCCTCATGATTCCTTTCTATAAGTCAATCATTTCTTTTGCCTTCTTCCGATATATCAATTTCTGGATACTTCCTATTTTTCTAGTATATTCCTTGAAGTATTCCTTGAAGATATCTTGATTTCTATCTTGAGTTACTTACTAGATATTACTAGATATGTCACGACTATTCAAAATCTGAATTTTAATTTCTTTAGCCTAAAACTGAATAAAGATACCTCTTCTTTGTTTTAGCTAGTTTGAAACAAAACCAAACAAAACAAACCACATGTATATAACCTAGCATAATATTCTGCCCTTAACAGAAACCTGGTGCTCATTCTTATGTAATTATACGTAAGTAGGTAGTTAAGTCAAAGGAAAGAACTTAGCTATAACCCCTAATTAATTACTGCACTGGCCCTCCAGGTAGCTTTTACACCCCACTGTTTCTATGGTGTTTTTGCATCTTTTCTGCGTTCGCACCTCTTCCTATCTTTTGTCTCCTCTCCATTCTCCACAGTTTCCTTGGTGGGGACGAAGCATTACACATCCGAGTGGACCCCTCTAAACAGCCATGTCTTTCATCTTGTTTTTAAAAGTACTGGATCTTAATTAGCCTTTAGCTGTCTTCGAATAGCACTAGCTGAAGCCATATTCAGTCTTTCTCCAAGTAACACGCCTGTGCCCTTTGCTCCTTACATAGCCTTATTCTATATGCTACATGTCTATAGGCTGGCAGTCTCCTAGTTCCTCTCAATTTAATCTGAAAAGTATAATAAAGCAGAAAACTTGTTATTATCAGTAGACTAAAGTCATTCATGAGAGACAATTAACTTTTTGTTAAAACATTTTAAATTCTAAGTGTTTGAGTAGTTGAGTAGTGAATAATTGAACGTATGAGTGCAAGCCCTCAGATGAAAAGGAAAATTCTAATATAGGAGACAAAGGGAAATTGGAATCAGTAAAGAAATAGAGTTGGAACCGGCAGACAATAAAAAAAGAGAGTTGAATAGGAACATGTACTCTCTATAATGTGATCCTTCAACCAAGTCTGTTCTTTTTGTTTCCAATCATTTCTATCAATTCTCAAAGTCTTGGTGTGAATTACTTTTGTTATTGCAGAGATGAAAGAGGGATTGAGAGGTAAGTTAAGGAAGAGGTGAGAAAAACTAGAATGTGGAGGAGCACTGTGTGAGGAAATTGGGGTGCGGGAAGAGAAAGGGCAAAGAGATGCTGAGTTGTTAGTTTGAAGTGTCCTATAAATATAATTGCTCTGGGTCTTCACATATCCCCTGATACATATGGTCTTACCCACAGTTTGAGAATAATAAACTAAGTAGCTAAAAGTTCAAGTTTACACAAGCTAGCCAGCACTGTAGTCATATTTAAATATAGGCAATCAGACACCACATCCATTGTGTAGTAAAACAAAGTCAACTGAAATAAAAACAAGAGTACTAAATTGCTTCAGTAAAGATTTTCTCTCTGGTATATTCTATATATCCTTACTTCTTCCATTTGTATGATAGAATTTTTCAAAGAGAATTCCATTGCTGACTTTGCTGATTATTCAGTAGCATTTGGCTTTCCACTAGCTCTATGTTATGCTGGAACTGTTAAAAAGTACTAGCAATGTAAATACCACGAAACAAGGTAAAAAAACATGACAACTTTGCCTTCTAGGCATGCATCCTGAAAATCTAGTGTTGACATCTATTTAAATTCCAAAACACCAATTAATTTTCTCTTCGTATTTTATACACTAATCCATAATATTACCATCCGCCCACTTACAGAGTTAGAACACTCGGCATTCCCTCCCACTCTGTGCTAGTCAACGGCTATCCAGGTCCCACTGATCCACTTCAGAACTGCCACTCCCATCAAACTCCTCATAGCACTCCTCGGATCCCTTCCATCTCTACTTTAGTCAACATATAAAAATGCTCTCAGAATTTTCTTTTTCTTTACTTTTTAAATTTTTTTATTGATTATATTGAGCGATACATTTTTCTGCTTCCCTCCCTTCCTCTCTCCTCCCCTTCTACCCTTCATAGTCCCCATGCTCCCAATTTACTCAGGAGATCTTGTCTCTTTTTCTACTTCCCATATAGATTAGATCCATGTATATTTCTCTTAGGTTCCTAAGTGCTCTCTAGTTTCTCTGGGATTGTGAATTGTAAACTGGTTTTCTTTTCTTTATGTCTAAAAGTCACTTATGAGTAAATATATATGATAATTGTCTTTCTGGGTCTGGGTTACCTCACTCAATATGATGTTTTTCTAGCTCCATTTATTTGTCTGCAAATTTCAAGATGTCTATTTTTCTGCTATATAGTACTTCATTGTGTAAATGTACCACATTTTCATTATCCATTCTTTGGTTGATGGACATTTAGGTTGTTTGCAGGTTCTGGCTATGACAAACAAAGCTGCTATGAACATAGTTGAGCACATGTCCTTGTGGCACAATTGAGCATCCTTTGGATATATACCCAAAAGTGGTATTGCTGCGTCTTGCAGAAGATTGTTTCCTAATTTTTTTGAGAAATCGACATACTGACATCCTAAGGGGCTGTACCAGCTTGCACTCCCACCAGCAATGCAGGAATATTTTCTTATCAGGAGTCAAAATGACCTTGTTTCGTCCTTTAAAATAAACTCACTTCATTCAATAGTCCCTTATGTTCTCTCCTTGTTCCTATTGAAACATTTTTTTTTCATTTCATACATGTTAACTTTTTTTTGGGGGGGGGGCAAGATTAAATGCATTCCTAGAAAAACTAAATACACAGAAATTTCCTTAATGACTGTTCAATGAATATACTACCAAGTGGAGATGATTTTGTTGTTGTTGTTTGCCTGAAATTGTCATAATTTAAGACAGGTAAGGGGATATTTCTTTCTGTATTGATAGATAAACAGCTCTTATTAAAACGTTCCCTTGAAGAACACAACCAAGAACTTCTAATGATTCAAAGGTTCAAAAAGTCAAGATTCTTTGCTGAAGAGTTGAAGATATGGCTCAGCGCTTAAGAGCACATAGTGTACCCACTTATGATACCCAACACACACATGACAGTCCATAAACAGCTATAACCCTATAACCCTAGACCCCTTCTGTCCTCTATGGGCCTGAACACATGTGATGGAAAGACACATGTAGTCAAAACAGCCATATATATATATAATTAGATAATAAAACTTCATTTATTTATGGAATACTGGCTGTGGAGGTAGCTCAGCAGTAGCTGACTAGCTTAGCATGTTTAGGGGCTCAGGACTGATCTCCAACACTGAAAAGAAGGACTGAGAATTGACTTTGTAGTAATGATAACATAACAAAGGAATCTCAGAGGCAGCATGAGAGGAAATGCACCACTGAGGTGAGTCTTAGGTCCTGGGAAACTTTGAGGTGGCTGCTAGATCCTATGACCTAATATCTATGTCTCAGTTTGCACATATACAAAATATATAAGAATATACATAATAGTGGATAGCTAAGAATGTTAAAAATTAGGAAAATGGTAAGGAAGGATGTGGTAAAGCATAAAAACTAAAGCAAAGTTCCCAGGAGATTAAATATACTAATAAGTACAAGACATGTATAGTACTCAAGACAAGTAAATGATAATCAATCTTTTCACTCCTTTAGTAATTTTACACTCTTACAAACACATGCAATTATTAAGAGTAAAAGAATTAATTAGTTATTTGAACTCAGGAATATTCAATAGCCTCTCACTCTAACACAGAACCACAGGACCTGGCTCCAACTGACATTAGATTTTAGCAGGCACCAGTGAATCTGAATTATGTGCATCTCAACATTTCAGTATGTTGAGAATACTGGGCATTTTTTCTTCTAGAGGGAAAAACAATTATGTTATTAAACAATGCCTGTGATTGTTTCTGGAAAAAGCAAAAAAAAAAAAATTGGCTGTGGGTTCAACTTCCAATTTCTTTCCCTATGAGATTTGCTGTACTTATTTTATGCAGTCTAGAATATTTTGAGACAAGAACTGTGGTCTTTGTGTTTAAAAAATTTCCCACAGTGGTGTAGCAGTCTGTCAATTCAGCTTTTGCTTTATTATAGTGGCTAGTCCACAACCATTTATTTACAGTGAAAGCTACAGGGTAAAATTAGTCTCTCTTTAGAACATTCTGTTATGTCAGAACTCTGAAGTGAGGAGGGAACTTCTCATTTGCACAGGTCAGTGAGGGAAGGGATGCTTGTGATTAGGATATGGTCAAGGGCAGAAAGCTCACAAAAGAAAGTTGATGAGCAAGACCACCCCCCCCCCACTACCCATAGCCAACTTCTTTGTTCCATTTCAAGAAGTAATCAAAGGCTACTCTGAACCTCTCGAAATGCCATCAATGCTTATTGAGAAAAAAATACAACAACACTTTCTCAAGCCTTTGAAGAAGCAATCAGCATAGCATACTGGCCCGGACTGGGAGCCCAGGCAGATAAAGATAGATTTGTAAAATAAATAAATAAAAATTAAATAACCTTCCAAAAATCTGAATAAAAAGTTGATGATAATGTCCTGATTCCATTATATAAGAAATGAGAAAACTGACAGTGGTGCTTGTTTAGGTGCTATGTCATGAAGAATAAACTTTTTGATGAGATGTGTCCAATAATTTAGAACAGAGCTATGAATCTGGTGATAATCATACTAAAACACAACCATCTAAATGACTTAGATGAAATATTCATTAATGTCATAAGTCTATATATCATGTCTAGCTGTCTCTCCATACTCTCTATCTCCTTTTTGGGTTCTGGTTTTCTTTAGTACTATTTTACAATGAAGAGAAGAAATCTCTTTTGGTTATTCATGGACATCTTGTGCCTGTTAATAGTTGCTAAGTGCAAAAAAACTTCATAAACACTACTGAAATATGCTTTAAAGCCAGATTTTCAAAGAAAATCAGTGTATCTACTGCAAGTACTGACTATTTTGTAGGACTGTCTTTGGTAGTGTCCCAAGTCCCATACTAAAAGATTGCTATCAGTGACTAGCACCAGGTGCTCTTGAGGTGACCCTTTCTATCCTATACGCAGTTCAGATAACACTTGTGTTGTCATGGGACCTAATGGTGGTTGGGTTTTTGAAGAGCTAAACTCTCAACAAAGTAACCATGTCATCTAGTTGATTAGGAGTTTCAGTTATTGGACAATGGAGATTCTTTTAAAACAGTAAAATGCCCTATATAACAGCCTTTACAACACTAATCAACATCAGTATCACTTACTTGGGTGACTGTGACAAAATGAGTAACTATGATTTTATAATTACATTGCCCCTTGCGGTATGGGAAAGGGAAAAGGTATTTTTCAAAACATTACTCTGCGAAAATAAGAATTTATCTGTGTTCATAAAAATTATATCAACTATTTTTAAAATCTGAAGAAACTTATTACTTTGTACTAACTTTTAAATAACTGTATTTGGATAATAGTTAGACTATTATTCATTACTTACTGGTGATGATAACTTGATTTCCCTTCTCTTTTTACCAACAAAGAATGGGAATTAAAAGCACTTACTAGAGACAAGTCAGTGTTGGGTTCAAATCTCATTATTTACCACAGCAGCTGGCGGCCTTTCTATTTTGTTTTCTACTTTGGCCAATACGGGAAGAGTATCACTTTCTATTTCTGCTGTGAAGGTAGAGGGTAATTTATGTTTAGCTCAGAGTAGAGTTGAGAATAGAAGTAAGGGATCAATAAATAGTAGCTATATTTAGGTTTCATTGGGAAATTTTGATGCTTCTGCTAAATTTGTAAAGATCATTTTGTTGTCAAGTATGTCATCACTGAGTTCAAATGTAGACATCATTTGCCATGCTTTTGTGCTTCGATTTTGGCTCTATCAATTCCATTTGATCTTCCTAAACCATTAACTCTTGATTACAGGGAGTCTCTCAGAAGCATAAACAGAGGAGGCATACAGCAGCAGGGGCTCTGGCTTCTCATTGCACTCCCAGCAGGAGTCTTTTAAGCCAGTTGATACTAAATCTCATTAGACTGCCAGTAAAATCAAGACTTCCATGGCTTTAACCAGCAAAAGCAAACTGACAGAATCAACAAAAGACTGAAGACTAGTTTAAGATTCAAGAGATTGGAGAAAGGGTTCTGCACCCTTCTCTTTGGAGCAAGGACACTAGTGTGTGAATCTTAGCTCTTTGCAGTGTTTGCTTTCACATATATAAAAATGAAAAAGTTGTTTAGGTTTCTTAGAGATCTGACCAATCATGAACAAAAGCAATTGCTGTTGCGTGTTTCTCATAATATGGTGGTGTAATTACTGTCCTTAGAGGTATAAGAGCACCAAGGACTTTCAACACTGCCTACATTTCTGTTCAGAAGATTTTTAAGTAAACTTTCTAGAAACAAACATACTTGAAGATGAAGAGAGGGTGAGGACACAGAAAGAGAGAGGAAAGGAAAGGCTATGTTAAGATAATGGTAAAAGAGCCTACTGTTTCTGTGTAATGAGAGCATTGCTATGTAAGTGAGAATATGGAATTTTATAAATAAGAGCTAATTTATTTTAGCTTATTCTTAAAATATTTTTGGTATTTACTATCAGAATCTTTTCTTCTTCAAGTCTGTGAATGAGACATCTTAGTTCTAAATATTTTAAATCAGACTGATCAAGAATTCTTGATATCTCCATAGTTCTCCCAAATTTGAAAAGAAAACAAATGTAATTTTATATTGCATTATTTTAAAAGAGAAAAATCTATCTTGTATAGGAGAGATAGCATTTCTAAAAACAAATCATCCAAACTTCCAAATGAAGACAGAAAAATTTCCAGTGGATGAACACTCTGAGAGACATGTGTTAAAACAATGCTTACAGTTCTGGGCAGTTTTGTGAGAGATGTAAAGTGGAGAAAGGTAAATTGCAGTGACAAGTCAACTGGAATGAAGAAGGCATTTCCTAGGATAAATGTTCAATGATTATTAAATTGATAACAAAAGAAAGATTTCTCCATTGAAGAAAAGAATAAAATGTGTTCTATAAAAACAAGGGAAAAGGAAGAGGAAGAGAAGGGCAAGAAAGAAAAGAAAGAAAGAAGAAAAGAGAAATAAATTTGTGTCAACAAATAATAAGGTACTGAGGAAAATCATTAATACTATTGTTTTGGTACAATGTAAAGGGTCATATTAAAATTTTTAAAGAAAAGGCTAAAGTAGTACAGAGACATAAAATACTGTTTTTGACTGTGGTATAGTTCAGTAGTAAAGAACATGCCTAAGGTGTTTGATGTCCTGGGTTTGATCCCTAGTTCTAGATGGAAGGAAGGATGAGAGGAAAGGAGGGAGGGAGAAAGGAAGGAAGGAATAAAGGAAGGAAGGAAGGAAGCAAGGAAGGAAGGAAAGAGAGAGAGAGAAAGGAAAAGAAAGGAAGGAAGGAAGGAAGGAAGGAAGGAAGAAAGAAAGAAAGAAAGAAAGAAAGAAAGAAAGAAAGAAAGAAAGAAAGAAAGAAAGGAAGAAAGAAAGAAAGAAAGATCACGCCTTCTTGAAATACTCTAAAAACACAAATGCTAGACGTATCCTTAGGGAGAGATCACAGTTGCTCCTGTGAAGTGATGGAATCTCAACCAGGGTTGTGACAAAAGAAACAAGAAAGGAAATTCTAAAGTGATTTGCAGAGAGGCTGAAAAGGATTTTGCTTTTAATTGGAGCATTTAGAGACCAAGATTTAACACTGGCAAGAAAACAAGAAAAATGGAAGGCAGTGTATTTCCTCCTCTGAGAATACAGTTTTCAAACATGTACAATATACAAATATTATAAAACTAAGATGATAAAAATGACTAGTATGCATATGCCTTAGTTGGGCTTTGTTTGGTTTGGTTCATTTCCCTACTGACCCTTTTCTGAGCCTGAGATACTTCCTTCACAAAAATATGGCTAAAATGACGTTCTTCAAACTCTTATCTTGATTCAGACTGTTTTACCTTTTTGCTAAAATGTCTGATGTTTCTTTAATATTACAGTGTCCTCAACTAGACCGAGACCCTCTGAAGACAGAACATCTCCCAATCCTATTCTCACTGCCCAACAAAGTGCCTATTCTATAAAACATATTCAAATGTATTAATTTATTTATTCAGATTAAAATATATTGATTTGTTTACTCTAAATATACTGAGCAATTTAGAAGCATTAGCTGTGTCTAAAGACTACTAGGGACAAAAAGATAGCTAGCAGTATGGAATTTAATGAAAAAGAGCTACTACTTCAGGCTTAATAGATAAAAACAGAAGAACTCAAGCATCTTGTCAAGGATAAACTGCAGGAAACCTTGATAGACCTAGGACAAAATGTAAAACCAATACCCAGAGACACAGTCATTTATCATCAAGAAGTAGATGTTGGTAGAATTAATATTGATCCTTGGTAAATTGCAACAAGAGTAACCTTGCGATATCATTTAGCACCTTTTCCCTGTATCACCTGTGAGATCCTTCCTTCCCTTTTGTCCACAGGATCTTCTCTTCTATATCCAGTCACTTTAGGAAAATGGGTTAACTCAAAATGTTTTGGGTCATTTTCCAGTTAAGGATTCCTAAGGACAAAATACATGTATATATCTGGAAGATAATTTCTCAAAATGCCAATGAAGTAATTTTAATATGAGAAGATTATACATGTTCCAGTTGAGCATCTTTATGACTAAAGAAAATGACACAAGCCTGGTTAAATGGCATTCCTTGGTTTGGTTCCAGAGTGTCACATCTAATTTCCAATTTATTTTAATTAATTAATTTGTTTTATTATTTTGAATTATGTAGAGGCGCATATGTGTGCATACATGCATGTGTGCGTGTGTTCTGATTTGTTAATGTGGACATGAGTACATGTTCCTGAAGAAGCCAGAAACATCAAATCCTTTGAAGGTGCGTCAGGGTCCATGGGAAGCATGTGGCAACTAGTGTTCAGATGTCAACCCACCAGAGGCATGGTTATCTGATGAAGGATTAATCCTGTCCAGAGAAGGTATGCAGGACCATAGACTCCGAAAGCTCTTGCTCACTTTTACTGAAGCAGCTTGGTGTTTCCACAATATCTGCATTGTAGTGTGTAATCTCCTGTAATGTGTATATTTATTCTCATGATTACATCTTAGTCTTTTGGGCACATGTATCTGTAAATGGTAAGGAGAATAACTTTTCATTTAGCTATATAGTTTTGATATATAGAAAATATACTTGGACTTGCTGGATTTATTTGTCTCACAAGGACTGTGTACTTTTAAGAGCCTGCCTTGTTCTTTTGCTTACTGGATGGCTTTCCCCACCCCATGAGACCTCCAATGAGGAATTTAGTGATGTAGCCAGAAACCTTGGTTCCAACAGTCACATCTCCATTCCGTTCCCTGAGATACATCAGGAGCCACCTCCCTGCAACTATCTTTCATTTGGCAGGACGTGCAGTTAGGAAAGAAGTCTTTCATCAAGATCATATTTGAGACCTTTAAAGACAATGGGATATCCAAGCTCAGAGAATTGCCTTTGTTTTACATGTGAATATATACTGGAAACTTTATAGAATGGGGGAGAACAGAACAGCCAGAGAAGAATAAAGAACTGATGCAGAAAAGTATGTAGAGGAGAGTTTATTTCACCCTCGGGTCCTTTAAAGTCCCTCACTTGCTTCATCTGAACTCTGAGGGTACACTGAGACTGGCATTAGAGGTTTCGACAGACTAGAATTACAGAAGGTTGGGAGACTCTTGATGTAGGTGACGGAAACTGAACTTGAGTTCTCTTAACTACTGAGCCATCTCTCTGGCCAACATTTTAGTTTCATTTAATCATCTTATCACTGAAAGTAAGAAAGAAAAAGCTCAGCCAGTATGAGGGAGTAAGTAACTCCACCCTTAAGTAATCTGATTTATGAGTGTAGAGAACCATGTTTTGCCGCTCATGATCTTCTGTTTACATATTAGAGTAGATGCTGTGGGCACACTATTTTGATAAAAATATTTAAGATTATTAACCAGTTATGGCTAATAATAACAGCATCAGCTATGGGTTACATGAAATATTTTAGTGTTTCTAAAATTTATCTCTATCAGCATTCTGGACATATCAGCACTGATATCCAGTTAATTTAGTCATTGTCTTATGGTTTCAGTTTGTCAATACAAATGGATTTTAAAATTGACATTTCATTTTGTCTATGTATACCTGTATGGGTCACAGTGTATTGTGGGGGTTAATGTGCAAGTTGCAAGAATTGGTTATCTCCTTTTACCACTAAGATTTGGTCTCAATATGACCTTGACAATGGGATACAAGGGCCACCACAGGGAACTCTTGAGTTTTCCATCCTCTGGGACCTAGAAAATTTTTGCTGCTGTGGAGAAAAATGGACAGAACTCTCATATGTCCAAGGTTTCTGGGCACTGTGCTCTGGCCCCTCCCTCAGAAGCCAGTGTCTTGCAGCACTGGTTCTGGTTGCCAGGGTCACAGCACCTCCTGATTTCCAACCATCTAGGAATTGGAACCCTGAAAGGTCTGCCATGACCAAGCAGCCAAAGATACTGTCCACCAATCCCTCCAACCCTTACTACCCAACCCTCTCCAGTGGAACAACATTCTCCACATTCCTCCCCTTACCCACCACTACCTACACTCCCCCCAAACCAGAAATTAAAGGTCAACTTTCTCCCTAAACACTTCTTCCTTCCCTCCTGTCCCCTCCCTCCTACCAAATCTTCCTGCCTTTTGCGCCTCCACCTACTTCTTGCACCCCCTCTACACACTGGGCTAATCACTCCCAATCCTCTCCCATCTCCTCCCATACCAGATCTCACCATAACCCTGCCCTTCTCTACCCTTTTCAGGAGGTAGTGGGAGCCAATGGCATTATTAAAGCCCATGTTCCCTTCTCTCTTCTGGATCTCTCTCAGATAGAAAAGCGGTTGGGTTCCTTCTCTGCTAGTCCTTCTCTTTCTATTAAAGAGTTTCGCTGTCTGTCCCAGGCCTATGATCTAATCTGGCATGACTTCTATGTTGTCCAGGCTTCTACTCACACTCCTGCAGAGTGGAGTGGAATTCAGGCAGCAGCTAGACAGTATGCAGACCAGACTCACCTAGTAGACAATGCAGTCCCTATGGGGGAAGTGGCCATGCCGGCCACAGAACCATACAGGTATTATCAGCCTGGACAGAACAGTTGACAGAGGCAGGGCAGCATGGTCCTCTGCCTCCTACAGGGTGTGGAGATGATCTCAGAGAAAGTAGTTAATTTTGACAAAACGTTGAGAGATCACACAGCTAGCTGATGAAAACCCAGTCAATTTTTTAAACCAATTACAATAGACTGTGGTCCAATATACTAAACTGGATGCAGCCATCCCAGCAGGAGCTACGGTCCTGTCTACCCATTTCATTTCTCAGTCAGCACCAGATATTAGAAAAAAAGTTTTAAAAAAGGCTGAGGAAGGTCCCCAATCCCCCCAGAAATGGATAAAAATGACCTTGAAAGTTTTTAATGCCACCCATCCCAGGAAACAGCTGAGTCCTCCTGACAGATAAGACTGCAACAGGTGGCAGTTCTCTAAGCCTTTCTGTGTGTAAACCCTCTGGCACTTACTGCTGGGTTCAAGACCTCAGCATCATAAATGAAGCAGCCATTCCAGATCACCCACTGGTTAACAACCCTTACAATCTCCTGTCTAAGCTACCTCCTGCCACCTCCTACTTTACTGTTTTGGACCCAAAAGACGCCTTCTTCACTGTCCCTTTACACCCTGACTCATAAATCCTCTTTGCCTTCACCTGGGAGGATCCTGATTCTGGTCCTCCAGACAGCTTTCGTGGACTGTTTTCCCTCAGGGTTTTCGGGAAAGCCCCCATTTCTTTGGCCAAACTCTGGCTCAAGATCTCTCACACATTGACCCAGGTCCTAGCACCCTCCTCCAGTACATGGATGATCTCCTTCTCTGTACTCCTACATTGTCTCTGTCCCAACAGGCCACCTATGTGAGCCTGAATTTTTTCAGATCTCTGGATATCGAGTCTCACCAACCAAGACTCAGCTATGCTCTCCTACAGTGGTATATTTGGGTGCTCAATTTAGCCCGGTGTCTAAGACCCTCACCTCTGACAGGGTCCAGCCTCTGCAGGATTTACAGCCCCCAACCACAGGGGCTCAGATCCTCTCATTTTTGGACCTGATAGGGTTCTTTCACCACTGGATTCCTAACTTTGCCATTACAGCTAAACCTCTCTACCAGGCAGCCAGACAGATCCCCATGGGCCTCTCACCCACCCGGCCATCGACTGCCGCCACTTCTCTCTACTGAAAGATGCCCTTCTAACAGCCCCTGCTCTTGCTCTTCCAGACCCCTTGAAGCCTTACCATCTCTATACAGATGAGAGGTCAGGAGTGACCATGGGAGTTCTAACCCAACAGGCTGGGCCTATGAATTGGGCTGTCACCTTTTTATCCAAAGAGTTGAACCTCACCATCTGTGGATGGTAACCATGCCTGAGAGCCCTGGCAGCAGCAACTGAACTCACTTGGGAGGCTCTCGAGACCACCTTGTTCAGACCAATCATAATACATTCCACCCACTGCCTCTCAGACCATCTGAAACACTCCTCTCTCTCCTTCGGCCTTGATGAGTCTAGGTTTTTCACTTACTGTTTCTAGAAAACCCCCACATTTCTTTGGCCTCCAGTCCTGCGCTAAACCCCACAATTCTCCTTCCTGTTGCCTCCCCCTCTGGTACCTCTTCTCACTCTTGCCCAGAGGCTGTAGAGGTTTTAACCTCACCTAGGCTGGGTCTTCTAGACCAACCACTTACAGATCCCCAGCTCACCTTGTTTGTTGATGGATGTTCCCTTATAGATTAAATCAGGAAACTGCCAGGCAGTGTATGTAGTGGTCACTTTCACTAACACAGTTGAAGCAATCCACCTGCCAATGGGAGCCTTTTCACAAAAGTCTGAATAAATTGCCTTGACTAGGGCACTCCAAATAGCCAAGGGCCAACGGCTAATATCTGTACTGACTCTAAATATGCCTTTTTAATAGCCCATACTCATTCTGGACTCTGGAAGGAAAGGGGCTTCCTTACTACCAAGGGTACTCCCATAGTTAACAGGACCCCTTATAGCCAATCTCTTGAGGGTCCTCCAGCTCCCTGCGGAAGTAGCCGTTAATCACTGTTGGGGACACAAATCTTCCAAGGACCCAGTGGCCTTAGGCAGTGCCTAGGCTGACTCAGTGGCCCTGGGGCTGGCCTCCAGTTCCTCTTATTTCACAGAACATATTTTGTTCTTAACTCCCTCCTATCAGCCCTATTACCAATCAAAAGAAAGGGACCAACTCATAAAAATGGGGGCCACAAAAACAAAGGGTGGATGGTTCTATTTAAATAACTGTCTCGTCCTTCCTTATGACTAGGCATTGTCAATCATTTCAGACATCCACCAGACCTTACACATCGGCTCCAAGCTTTGTTCCACTTCTTGGAACCCCTCTTTGACCTCACCCATCTCTGAGATTGTATTTTACAGGTCCACTCCTCCTGCCAGATGTGTGTCCAGGCCAATCCACAGGGGGCTCTCTATATACTTCAGTCTCTACATCAGCTTTGTGGACACCAACTGGGCAAAGATTGGCAGGTTGATTTCACCCATATGCCTACTCATAAAAAAAAAACTCCATTATCTCCTAACACTTGTGGACACTTTTACAGGGTGGATAGAAGCATTTCTGGCCTCCAGAGAAATAGCAGATGTGGTGGCTGAGTTACTCTGGACCACATCATTCCTTGGATTGGCATCCCATGGACCATCCAGATAGACAATGGACCAGACTTCACTTCCAGGGTCATGGAGCTTGTGTCAAAACCTCTCAACATCTCTTGGAAATTCCATATCCCCTCCTATTTACAATCCTTGGGAAAAGTGGAGAGGGCAAATGGACTCATTAAACAACAGCTAATCAAGCTCAGGTTATCTTGGCCCTCCTTTCTCCCCATTGCCCTTATTCGCCTCAGGGCCACCCCACATTCCCCTATGTGTCTGAGCCTTTTCTCCTTAACCATCACCTCCCAGCCCAAATTCTTCCATTGGTGGGGTATCTACCCTACGTTTCCCTTCTGAGGTCCCTTCTCTGTTCACATGCTGACAGTTGTCTCCCTGCCCCTACATCAGTGGACCTTAATGCCCTAAACATATCTCGTTCTCCCCAGGGGACAGAGTACTTCTTAGCTAGCTCCTAAGTCTCTTGAACCTCGATGGACAGGACCTCACATGGTAATCCTCAACACTCCCTTGGCTACCAAGCTCCTGGAACACCTGTGCTGGTACCATCTCTCCAGGCTCAAGTGGGCACCTACTCAGGACACTTGGTCTGTCCAGTAGTTAGGACTTTCCACCCTCTGGTTTTCCAAGATGCCACAATGAAGGGCCTACCTTCTCCTCATCATGGTACAATCATCTTTGCTGATACAAACAAGATGAGTAATAACAATATTTTTTTCTCCTAGTCACCTGTCTTCTCATCTTCCTCATGAAACAGATGCCTGGTGTCGCCAGGATGACAGTAAACAGGATGCCTCTCTAGCCACACTTCTCGCTGAATGTGAACCTACCAACACCCAGCTCTCCCCTCCCCCACATTGCCCCATGCCCACAGGAAGTAGCCAGACTTGAGTCAATGCTACTTTATTCAAAGAGAGCCTTAAATGTTGGTCATAAGTATCAACGCATCTTCCTGTCACCTCTTATACAAAGAGTCTGGAATGTAATCCCAGCACCAGGCATCCCTCTTTGGAAGGCCCCTCCTCTGAGCCCTCCAAACCTTGACCTCTCCTCAAGAAAGGTCAAGACCACCCCCACAGGCTATTTAAACTGTCTCCCAGGGAACAAATATGTGGTCTTCCTGTTACACTTTGCTGGTCATGCTGGCTTTCCATTGCCCCTCAGGGCTACCTGAGAGCACAGACTGATATGTGAGTCCCCTCTGTGCGCTGTGATTACCATTAATGAATAAAGAAATTGCTTTGGATCTATAGTAAGACAGAACTTAGGTAGGCAGGGAAAGCTAGACTGAATGCTGGGAGAAAGAAGGGTGGAGTCAGAGAGATGTCATGTAGTCCCACCTGAGATAGTTGGAACTTTAGCCAGTAAACCACAGCCACATGTTGATACATAGATTAATGGAGATGGGTTAAATTAATATGTAAGAGTTAGCCAAAAACTAGAGCTAATGGGCAAGCAGTGATTTAAACAATATGGTTTCTGTGTGATTATTTCAGGGTAGAGCAGCTGGGAACCAACAATCAGCTCTCTCCTCCAACAGCAGGCATCCAATTAAACCTGGATATCTTTTAATTTGGTCTGATTGGGATTATTTGCATTGGCGGAGAGGCTAGTTCTTAGGAATTATTCCTAACATATAGTATTTATGCTATTGACAAATAAAAAAGGAAACAAACAAAACTTATGTCATTCTAAAGGAGGTTAATGTTTATTTGCCAGTTACTAGAGAAAATGTAATTCTTAATTGTCTATCATTCATATAGATGGGTACAGTTGTATTAATTTAAAAATGAGAAAGCAATTCTATAGAGAGAGCCAAAACATTACTAAAATATCTATCTTGAAAAAAATGCATTCAAAAACTATTTGCTTGTTACTAAAGGTTTATCAAACATATTTATAAATATTCCAACATTATTTGCTTTAACAAAGTCCCTTACTGTAATTGTAACTTGACTACAGAAACTAAAATTAAAGTAACTGTCAAATAATGTAATTAAGCATTGTAGATAAGGATGGAAATAATATTTATACATGTTATAAGTTGAAATAAGAGGTATAAAAAGCCAGAGCTTTATAATTAGGGCAATATAAATGACAAGACATTTTTATGAGCTGAAGATATTGCTCACTGGGAAAAGTACTTACTGTGAAAACATGAGTGTCTGATGTGGGATCACAGGATCTAAAGCCAGGTGCACTGGCACATGCTTCTGATCCTAGCATTGCTGCAGTGAGAAGTCCAGGTGCACTGACTCATGCTTCTAATCCTAGCACTGCTGCAGTGAGAAGTCCAGGTGCACTGGCTCATGCTTCTAATCCTCACACTCCTAGCGTGAGAAGTCCAGGTGCACTGGCTCATGCTTCTAATCCTCACACTCCTAGCGTGAGAAGTCCAGGTGCACTGGTTCATGCTTCTAATCCTAGCACTGCTGCAGTGAGAAGTACAGATGCACTGGCTCATGCTTCTAATCCTAACACTGCTGTAGTGAGAAGTTCAGGTGCACTGGCACATACTTCTAATCCTCACACTCCTAGAGTGAGAAGTCCAAATACACTGGCACATGCTTCTAATCCTAGCACTGCTGCACTTAGAAGTCCAGGTGCACTGGCTCATGCTTCTAATCCTAACACTGCTGTAGTGAGAAGTCCAGGTGCACTGGCATATACTTCTAATCCTCACACTCCTAGAGTGAGAAGTCCAGGTGCACTGGCACATGCTTCTAATCCTAGCACTGCTGCAGTGAGAAGTCCAGGTGCACTGGCTCATGCTTCTAATCCTCACACTCCTAGAGTGAGAAGTCCAGGTGCACTGGTTCATGCTTCTAATCCTAGCACCGCTGCAGTGAGAAGTACAGGTACATTGGCACATGCTTCTAATCTTAGAACTCCTAGGATGTGAGCTGGAGATCGGAAGATCACAGGCCCACTAACTTTGCTTACACATTAGTGAACAAAGGATTTTGTTTGAAATAAAATAGACAGTAAAGATGCCACCTGAGGTTATCCTTGAATTTACACATGTGCAACATGGAACACATGTGCACACACATACACACACACTCACATACATACTCACAAATGCAATTTTTAGAAACGTATTTTAATACTCCCAAATAAGTGGTATTAAGTACAATTCTTTGTCCAGACCCTGGAAAAGTAAACAGGAATTTGCAGTTAGCAAATCAAAATGCAGAGGAGAAAAAGAGCAAAGGCCAAGAATTCCCCCATGCGATTTCTTCCTTGTCTAGTTCTGGTTAGCCAGCTCAAACTGTCACTAAGAATTCCTTGCATAAAGTATTATAAATTAAGTGGACCAAAAGGTGGAATTTCAGATTTCTTATGAAAAGAAAAAGATCCCAACCTTTGTCTTAATATCTTGATAGCACTTCACTTCAAGAAATAAAACTCTTTTCTAAAAAATATTATTGAAATGAATAGTAATGAATTTACCTTTTAGAACAATAAATACAATTGTGAAATTTGATCCTGTTTGCTCTATAAAGAGGGCAGGGAATGTTGCCCCTCCTATATTTACAGACTTTCCTACCTCCCACAAAGACTGAGTTTCACATCTTTCTATGAACTAAAACTTATTGTTTATTTACATATTTATTTGTGTTTTTCAAGACAGGGTTTCTATGTGTAGTCTTGGCTACCCTGGAATTTTCTCTGTGGACCAGGCTGGCCTGGAACTCAGAGCTCCACATGCCTCTACCTCCTGAGTGTTGCGATTAAAGGCATGTCCTACAATGCCTGGGCTATGGATTGAATATTTCAACTATTACATTATGGGACCATAAAAAATCTTCAGTTTGGGTTGGAATTAAATTGTTTTCCATTGAAAAGTAAACAGAGGTCTTAATGCTTGCTTCTTCTGTCTGTCCTTTCTACCCCTCCCTTCTTTTCTTTTTTTCTATTGCTATTTGTTTTTCCTTTGTTTAGATTTGAGACAAGATCTCACATTTTATCCAAGTAGAGACTGGAATCACTATAAACATTGGCATTGAATTTACATAATCCTCCTGCCTCAGTCTCCCCATTGCTGAGACTATAGGTGTGCTTACACGACTGGCTTTGCCTTGCCTTTATGCATTAAGTCTTTCGAATGGAAGAAGTTTAAAGAAATGTAAACCAATGAGTTGCATTTTATGGGGAAAATAATAGAGTAATTTACTGACAAGTCCCAGACACTGATGTTGATGCCAAGAGCAATGAGAATATCACGGAAATAAACTTGTATCTTTAAATACAAGGCACATTGTAGGAGAGACAAAAGGCCTATCTAAGAGCCCAGATCTGCTAGCTAGGCATTGGACACCATCCTGATGACCTCACTTTGTGGTGACTGATTTCTTGTTTGTAAGACTTGATAAAAACAAAATAGCATCATTGGATTTTTATTAAAATATATATGTTGAATGGTAAGAGCTAGGTACTATTTCATTATTGCTGTCAGTCTGAAATAAAGTTACTTCCATTTTAGAGAATGACAGGGAGTTTGAAATTTCTCTTAAGCTTGTGGCCAAGATAGATAGGACATATTGTTCTACCAGAGTGACAGTGTTTTGAGATGGAGATTCAAAGGGGAAAGTTATTACCTAATATACAACCAAGAATCATGTTTCTATCTTATAAGTGGAACATACAGAGTGCAGACTTAAAATCAGTGTCCCTCCACACCCACTAATGACCAGGAAATAATGAACTGTAGCACTTGCCAAGCTCCATGCTGGTTCTATGACTCTGTGGCTCCTCCATTAACCCAGAGACATTAAAAAATTAATAAAAGAATGTACTTCTAATTAACTCACAAGCCAAACCACCGTGCAACTGGTCTAAGGAATCTACTCTCACACTAGGCACGTTCCAGACTCCAGACATTTCAATCAACTATATGGTTAGGATGGCAATTTTGAAGCATTTCTGCTTCATTTAAGGTTTTACAATTTTGTGATCAATTTTATAATTTATACATTTATGCATTTATGGCTCTTATTGCTTTAATAACCAGAAAGTTGGATTCACTTATTCACTATAAAAAGAAGAAAACTATGAGGGAGCTGAAGCTAGAAAAAAAGAAATAAGTTTGTAGCTTGTTAATGTCATAGTCCTTTTAACAATATCCTGTCCTTCCTTGTCACCCAATATTACCCTCTCGATTTTCTGTCTGAATTATATCCTATAGTCACGCTTACATAACTTTAATACATTCATGTATACACTCTAGGCCAGGATCCACATGTAAAATAAAACATGCATGTTTTTCTTATTTTTTTTTTATTTTCGAGCTTGATTACTTACTTTAATATTGTAATTTTCAAGTGTATAAATTTCCTGAAGATTTAGTGATTTTATTTTGCTTTATAGCTGAGTAATATTCCATTTTTATATGTACAATGCTTTCATTATCTGTTGATGAGCATCTAGGTTGGTTTAATTTCCTTGCTATCAGGATGCCATGAATATTTTCTGAAATCCTAAGTTATGTAGAAATCCCTGGAATCTCTAATGTGTGGTAACGTCTCACATACAGAGGCATTCATATTTTGAGTGGATACAAAGTCATTTTTTAAATTAAAAATATTTAAATAAGATTTATTTTATTTAAAATGAATGTATGTTTGCACATAAATGCAGCTGCCTTCAGAGACCAGAAGAGGGCCTTGGATCCCTAAGAGCAGGAATTTTCACCAGCCTAATTCTGGGATCTGAGCTCTCTGCAAAAATCAGTATATTCTCATAAGCGCCATCTCTCCAGTCCTCACAGGGGAATCTTTAAAAATAAACAGATGGGTTGACAGCATTCACTAAAAAACTGGGATCTACCTACAGTGGATTTGATATATAAAATATAAGTTCTTCTCAGAAGCGTCTGCTAAAACCTGTCAATGTGTTTGTAAAGATTCACTGGGCTTCTAAAATGATCCATTGTGGGTTAAAGGTCACACACGTCTCTGTGCATGTATTTCACTTGTCAGAAAAGTGAATGTTTCTTCAATGAGTGAAAACGGTTGTACTAGTATTGATCAATATGGCATAATGTAATGTTTTCAACAAAGAACAGTAAATGCCAAATTGGTAAGAATTTTCATTCTTGTGGGAAGTTTTATTAGTTTGGCTGTTAGCAATTAAAATTTGTTTAATTTAAGATGGATAAGATGGTTTCTTTTGAAATGGTGATATCTCAGAGCACATATTGTATTGTTCATGCTTAACTTCCAAAGCTAACTATATCTGCATTGAGCTTGGCATGTAATTTGTGGATACAGTGTGTTTTTAATGTAAACTTTGCAATAGTTAGCTGTTTGGTTATTTGGAAATTTTTATGCTCACAGTATATACGCATTTATTTCTCAGAAATAGCATGGTACTTGGATCTAATTACTTCTTACCCTATTGGAATCAATTCTTGCTCTGGATGTGTAGATGGGAGGAGGGATGTTGAAAGCCTGGGGTACCAAGTATTCCTCAGCATCCATCATGTCTTCCAAATCTTCTTCATCCAAGAGATTCTGGAAGAATTTGCTGTCATTTGGACTGGGAAGCTTCATACGATCATCACCCTGAAAGATTGCCCATTAGAAACGCACAAATTATTATTCTTTCCTTCATAACATGTAGTTTCAATAGTAAGTTTATATAATAGAAAAATAATCAGCCAGCGAATCCCTGTGCTCATTATAAAGCATCTTTAGCTTAACTACCAACTAGAAAAAAAATCACATACTTTTGTTAGATATCAAAAGGTAAGGAATGGAATATAAGAAGAATGTAATTAATGCAACAACAACAAGAATGAACTAGGGCAGGTGATGTGTGCATTTCAAGGGTGGCAAAATCCACTTTAGATCTGAGTGTAACATCTTACTGTTGAGGAGGTGTATGGGCTAAGAAAAGTAGGAAGCAACTGACACCAGCTTCTATTTAATATGGCTGCATGGATGCTACGAAGTCAGGACACAGACAGCCATGGTTTGTCTTGTGGTATAATTAACATCATTGCCAAAGTAATAGCATTCAAAAATCACAGTACGTTGACACAGAGAATATATGACTTTGGAAGAGAAACAAAATGCCTGCTATACTTTGTTCAACTTGTCGTTTCTTAGATATTTTTAGATTTTCCAGATGTTTGTATTATTAAGGTAAACAATTTCAGTTTGTGAAAGTCATTTTGTAGGGAAAACGACTGAAAGTTACTATCTTCTAAATTCTGGTTTTTGTCTTCATGTTACTTGAAGGTAAAGGTTCTTTTCGGTGAAGAAAGATAATTGAGAATATTTAAGGTACAGCTGTATCATCTTTAGTTGAACATAATGACAAATAAATTATTACATTAATTAAGTGATCCAATCTATTCGATTCCTAGTGTCAAATGGAAATTTTCTCTTGGTATGTTCTTTAACTTAAATAAGCACCAATTCATTTGAATTGAGTTATTGCTTGAATACAATAAAACAGTCAATATTTGCTTCTAAAATTAGCATACAAAGTAAATGGTTTGTTATTTCCTTGTCATGGCATTTACATTTATTCTTGGCTTTGTTTATCATCATCTTGCACTCCTCTCACCTGGATGTTCATGTCCTTCCTTTTCCAGGTAGTCTTTCTACTTCTATATCATAATATTCTATTACTTTCTTGTTCCCAATTATCTTTCCCTTAAGACCTCTTTTTCCTTTCTCATGCTTCTTTTCTAGTTTTGTGAGCTATACCATATATCACACACACACATACACACACACACACACACGTAGGATATGCATATGAGAGAGAACATGTAGTATTTGTATTTTTGAGCCTGCTTTGTCCCAGTTAATAGAACCATATTAGATCCACCAATTCCTAGGTTGTTTCACATAGACATTTGATTATTGGATGTTTCCAGCAAAGTCAAAATGACTAACCTGAATAACTAGGTATCTTTGAGGGTCTCTAGCCATCCTTGAAAACTCAGCAGCCAGTTCCTTGAATTTAGGCCTGCTGTCGGCATCAATCATCCAACCTGCCAATTAATGTAGAGGAAAGTATTAATGTATCCATGCTTGGAGAATGTGATGTTGAAATTTTAGGAAATGAAAACAAAATGCCAAAGGTATTATGTTAATAATAATCTGCAAAATCAGTGAGAGAAGCAAAACAATCATGTAAGACTGTAACTTAGTAAATTGTCATTCACTTTGGACTGCAATATTCTATCAAAATTAAGGAAAAAATTTAAAAATTTAGTCTAATTTTAATTATGTGTCTGTGTCTAGGCATGTACACATGAGTGTAAGAACTCATGGGCATCAGGAAAGGGTACCAGTCAGCCTGGCATGTGCACATGCAAGCAGATGCTCATGGATGTCAGGAAAGGGTACCAGTCAAGCTGGCATGTGCACATACATGCAGACACTCATGGATGTCAGGAAAGGGCATTGGTCAACCTAAGCTGAAGTTACAGGCAGTTGTGAGTTGCTTGATTTAGGTTCTGAGATCCAAACTTGGGTCATGTACAAGAGCAACTCAAGATTTTAGCTGCTGAACCTTCTCTATGAGACCCCTAATTTTTATTTTGTTGATCCTTTACCAACTTAATCCTTGTCCTTGAAAATAGATCTCAAGGATATAGAAAATAGATCTAACTATAGAAAATTTTAGGACCTCAGATTCTGTTTTTCTTGTTTTGGAGTGTGGTGATAATATTTTTAAAACATTCTTTGGTGGTTATAGACAAGATAATTGAGATAGAACGTGAAGTTTTATATCAAGAATACATGGTGGAAAATATTTGATTGTCATTATATAGTCCTGTGGCACAAAAGGATGAAAGGGGGAACTGAAAGATACTGCTTTTTGCCAATTTGTTTTCAGCTAGAAGGAAAAACGCAGAATGATTAGTAATGTGTGTTTAGTAACACCCGTTAGCTGATCTTAATGTTGGCTTTTCCAAATTAAAAATACTAGTTTTCAAGGGAGGTAGTATTCTTTATCAGGGAGTTTACATAAGTGGACCTTGACCGCCTATACTCTGTTTAGCTGAGGAGTTGACAAGAATAATAGCACCAAGCTTTCCTTGGTTGCTTTGCCAAATGATCCCTTTCTAAAGAATACAGTCTCCAGGGGAAAGGGAAAAACAAAAGCTTAAACTCTCAATGTGCTTTGCCTAATAAGGCAAAATGTTTGCTTGTCTTTTCATCATCACATTGCGGTATTCAAATTACATGTGATCCTGGTTACGGTATCAAATTTCCATACAAGATCTGAATGCTTTTTAGCTCTCTTCTGGATATCAAGTAAACAAGGCCTGACCTAATACAGCTAGGGATTTTTCTTTTTTGTTCTTTCTTTCTTTCTTTCTTTCTTTCTTTCTTTCTTTCTTTTTTTTTTTTTTTTTTTGTGCTATGTCTAAAGAGTTAACTTTTGTTCTTGTTCTGGAAATCCTTTGAGTATCATATTATGCATCCTTTGTATCACGTCTCCTAAGCTCAAACACTCTACATCTTATGGGTATTCATTTCCAAAAATGCTTGTTAATGCCAAGATGCTAATGACAAAGCTACTGGAGCCAAGAAAGGTTAACTTCACAGTGAGATATTTGTTTCTCTCCAACTAAATATTGAGTAAATAGGTCTACGCTTAGAGAAAAGGGCATGCTGACCTGCACTGCAAGGATGAGTTTTTATTTCTTCCCTTCCTGTCAGAATGGATCACACATGGCATGAATATAAATATGAGAGGACCTGGGCCCAGAGTCTCTGAGTCTCTTATTAATAAAATGCTTATTCACCTTCACCACTCTGTGTCTTTCTTTAACCCTATGTAAATCAAAACTGGGAAACCAAAGATTATGCGAGAGAAACGGCTGCCTGTTAATCTCACTTAAATTAAGTCAGAAACCCCAGAGACTTATTTAATTCTATTAAAATGAAGGATCTAGGCTTCCAAAACACATTTATAATGCATATGTGTCTGGAGTATAAGAGTGGAAAGAGAAGGAAGAACACTTGACATAAACAAATGATGAAATTGAAAAAGTAAGCATTATAATCTTTGCTTCAATGCAGATTCGTCTTTTCTGATTCTCAACCTGCTCTGCTAATTTACTTTTGATTAAACCTATAGCTAATTAATTCAGTTTTAGACTATCACTAATGTTTAGATATGTTCCCATAAATATTAACATTAATATTATTACTAACTTTCCTATAAATAATGATCTCTCTTTATGAAAATCTTTGATGGGCATGGAAATTATAAAAATTAGAAGAGAAGACATGCATAATTTTTACTTTGTAGTTTGGAAGCATGATATTACTTCATTATAATAATCACAACAAACTTGTTTTTATATTCTACATTCACAAATATTCTTGCTTCTATGTTTTTCAAAGCAAAGAAACATTTTGCAGGTAAAACAATCTAAACTGTTATTTTACTAAGAATGATCATGCAGGTGGTCAAAGTATTTTCCAGTCTTACATTTGACCATGACCATGTAAACGTCAATTGTGCAGATGGGCGGTTGAGGCAAACGCTCTCCTTTTTCTAATAAATCTGGAATTTCTCGGGTTGGAATTCCATCATAAGGTTTTCCTCCAAAGGTCATCAGTTCCCATATTGTGACACCTAATTGGAAAGAAAATTCATATATAAGCAAATTACTGTTACAATTTTGAATGAATACATATAAAATTACTCTTTAAAAAGCAAACATTAGAAACCCAAAGAAAACTTTGTTTCACCCACATCAACAATTCCAATGCTAAACCCTCTAGGGGCAATTCACAGTAAGAATTTTCTTACTATTGTCTTGGAATTGTTACCAAAATTAAATTAAAACAAGCTCCCCGTTTGTACCTACAGGTAATGCTAATGCTTACTGATGAAAATTGTTTCAAATATACAGAAATCCAGGATACAATCCCTTTACTGTATGCATGTGTTCAGTACAAAATAAATATGATTTCAGGAAAAGCCTGGCATGGATAAATTTTTAAATGAGTCTTTTGGTGGGAAAGCCGTCTAAGGCTGAACTGGCAGTTGCAGAATGTTGCAGGTGTCTGTTGTTACTGCAAAGCCTGTGCCGCACTTCTCTGGTAACACAAAGAAAACAAGTGGAATAAGAATTTAGTTAGCACATACAGGAATCTTCATGAGGACCAATCCATATGGAAGACAGAATATATAGGAATGGGTATCCATAGAAATGAGAAATGAAGGAATGAAGAGAAATGGACAGCTTACTTCTAATCTAATGATATGATATTTTTGAACCACTGGAGCACTGACAGAGAAATAAAATAAAAAGCAGCATTAAGAACAAAAATAGAAAATGTAGAGCTCAACAAAAATCAATAAAAAATAAAATAAATTTAAAAAAGAACAAAACCAGCCATATTGTAAAGATTACTTCTTTACCACAATAGGTAAATTCTCTATTACTGAGTCTAATCCATAGGCAAGAATACCTTTAAAAGAGAAACAGCTATGTAAGCATGGTAGTGTTACAATATGAGTCTTGATTGAGCATATAGAGATTTATTTCAGTTTAAAATCCGTAAATTGGGGTTTTATGTTCTGAATATCTCTGTAATGATTATTTATTTAAGCTGGCGTATGTCAGTCACCATTGCCTGAAAACTATATCCCTCTATATATATAGATAAACACACATATACATACACACACACACATATATATATGAATATACATATATATATATAAACTTCAAACTTCCCTGCAGAATAGAATAATTAATACTAATTAATTCTGTTAATATTTTCATTCTATAATTTTTTATAGTCACATACATGTACAACTAGTGACACACTTCAGCAGATCGACTTTTTCTAAATCCTTATTTTTTATATAAAGATCAAGTTGCTCAAGAAAGTCATTGTTTACACTTCAATGGAAAGCTATCAAAATGGTGATCACTCTTTTTCAGCAAATCAATCACGGTATTATATACACATATTATATACATACATACAAACAAACATTCATTAGCACACAGGGCACATGCATGAAGGAAACATTTTATTGAGCCCATCCTTGCTGCTGCAAAGGACTGCACAGGTATTTTTAAATGTCTATCAGATCTTCCAAAATAAGCAAAATTTAAAAATCATTACATGGCAAAACAATAAAAATATTATGAAATATAATGTTAGTTACTACAAAACCAAAGGCTAGCCGGGCGATGGTGGCGCACGCCTTTAATCCCAGCACTCGGGAGGCAGAGGCAGGCAGATCTCTGTGAGTTCGAGACCAGCCTGGTCTACAGAGCTAGTTCCAGGACAGGCTCCAAAGCCACAGAGAAACCCTGTCTCGAAAAACAAAAAAACAAAACAAAAAAACAAAAACAAAACAAAACAAAACAAAAAAAACCAAAGGCTAATATGTCCAAATTCCTGCTTCTAATAATGTAATTAAATCTTTCTGGAGTGGTGGCACGGTGAATGTTAAAGTGAATTACTTTAGGTATATAAAGAAATTTCAGACAGATTATATGAGAAACATAAAAACTTACATTGCAATTTCATCACCTTTAAGACATATCACAACTGATGCATATTCTGTGCATATAAAAATGCAGCGAGTGATAATTTTCATCAGAAAGATATTATAAACATGGATATGAACATTCTCTGCCACTTATGCCTCTTGCAATCAGCTACGGCATATCATAATAATCTCCAGATATCTGATGAAAATATTCTGAGACTGCGGCTGTGACCCCAAACAGCACTATGCATCTATTTGTTGATGTTCATTCAACAGTCTGTGGAATCTTGAACTCATCGTGAATAAAATTATGATAGCCAGACTCACAAGATTTTCTCTAAGAGGCAAATTGTAGTAATAAAGCATGACTTTTTGACATTTTTTTGTTTGGTTTGAGGTCGTGAGCAATTTGCTAGAGGCAGATTGTCACCTTTAAATTTAGTGAGACACAAGTAAAAGGGGAAAAAAGGCAAGTGTATATATTAATATGCAGTAGAAAATATGAAAAATTTATATGTTATGTAAATCCTCACTACCACAGACTTTTCTACTTCTGTAATATTTATCTTATATACACGAACATGCATGATAACATACATGATAATAGACAAACATATAAGTCCATCATAAGCGTGATATACTTGCTTTTTATTGACTGTTTAAAGTTGTTTAATAACTAAGCTTGTTTAAACATTTGTCTTAACCATAAAGACATATTTTCTACTCACAAATTAGATTATGTGTGACCTTCTTGGAAAATTTAACACCACTTATGACATAGATATGGGAACTTTGTGTTGAAATGTCTTAGGTCTCTCTCTCACACATATATGTGTGTGTGTGTGTTATAAAAATCCATTCCTGAGTAAGTGTTGCAAGTTCTTTAATGGGTAAATAAATTAAATATTTATTTATATGAAGTGATAAAAAAGCTTAAACTAAGCCATAAATGTAAAATCAATTGTACTATGCTTTTAAATTTTATGATCACTTTTAAGCTAGTTTTTCTTTCAGTTATGAGATTATATACATTATATATAATAAATATTTATATTAATATTTTTTTACATCCTGAATGCAGCATCCCCTCTTTTCTTTCATTATCTTTCCACCATCCGACCTCCCCTTCAATCTACCCCTCCTCTGTTTTAGTTCAGAAAGGGTCCCATGGATATCAGCAAAGCATGACATATCAAGATGCTTTAAGACCAAGCACCTCCCCCTGTATTCAGGCTGAGCAAGATAATTCATCAGTAAGAATAGGTTTTCAAGAGGCAGCCAAAGCACAAGGGACAGTCCCTGCCACCATTGCCCGGAGTCTCACAACTAGACCAAGTTACTCAACTGTCACATATAGAGAGAGAGAGGGCCAAGGTCGGCCCCATGCAGGTTCCCTGATTGTTGGTTCACACTCTATGAGATCCCATGAGCCAAGCTAGCTGTTTCTCTGGGTTTTCTTTGATGTCCCTGGTCCCTCTGCTTCCTACAATCCTTCCTCCCTCTTCTCAGCAGGCGTCCCCAAGCTCAGCCCAATGTTTGACCATGTATCTGTGAATCTGCCTCCATCAATCACGGAATGAAGGGTGTCTGATGACAACCGGAGTAGTCACCAATTCGACTACAGGGGATGGCTAGTTCAGGCTATGCATCAACTGCTGCCAGGAGTCTTAGCTGGGGCCATCCTTGTAGACTCCAGGGAGTTTCTCTTGCATCAGACGTCTACCCGATCTACAGACTGTAAAGACCACCTTTCCTGTATTCTCTCCCAGTGCTCGCTTCCTCCGCCCATTCTTCAAGCCGCACCCTCAGGTTTCCATGCTCATCAGCTCCCTGTCCACCAAGAGGACCTCCTTTATTTCCCCTTCCCATGGAGATCTATGCGTTCCCTCTTGAGCCCTCATAACCTAATCTGGGTCTGTGAATCGCAACGTGGTATGATAATATGATTTTATTCAAGCAACGTAAGGGAAGGGGGTTTATTTCACCTCACAGTTTAAGGTACCTTCCATTATGGTGGGAAAGTCGAGGAAGCAGGAGCTGGAAGAAGAGGAAGCTACACCACATCCACAATCTGGAGACAGACAGGGAGGGATGGATGTGCAGTGGTGCTCAGATTGCCTTCTCCACTTCATTTAGACAGTGCAGAAACCATTTAGACAGTGCGGAGACCTTGTCTAGGGAATGCTTGGGTCGGTCTTCGTACTTCAAATAATATAAACAAGATAATCCCCATAGCCACGCCCAGAGGTTCACCTCCCAAGCAATTCTATGTTCTATTAAGTTGACACAAACCATCATAACTCCACTCTTTATCAATTTGAAATCTGAACACATCAATTTTAAGCCGTAACTTTTCATTCTTTGACCTTTTATCTTCCTGACGATCTTATAAAATAAAATCTACTCAGTTAACCTTAAAGTCCCAATAGTCTTTAACAATTCCAAAACTCTAAAAGTCCGAAGCTTCTTAACTGTGAGATTGTGAGCTCTTATTTAAAGAAGAAAAGAAGTTGTATACTTCCAACATATAATAATGGCACATACTGACACAGAGTTAATCTGTTCTATCCAGAATGGAAGAAACAGGGCAAACACTGAATCCTGAAGCTCCATGTGTGGCATCTGGATCTGATAATGTAATCAACTGAGTTTCAAAGGCTTGGGTAGCACCACCCCTCACAGTTTCAGTTCTCCTGACTTCAGCAAAAACAGATTATTTCTTGAGCTGGTTCCGTTCCATGTCTGCACCCCACACTCGTGCATGTCCCATGTAGGTGACACTGCCAAGCTCTGTCACCAGCTAACGGTAGAACTTGGACCTACTGGAACAGCTTCATTCACTTCTATGTGCTGACCCTGGGGAAACTTCCTTAGGCAGGTGTTTTTGAGGAACAGGGAAACCCTCAAATCTGGGCTTTCTTCCTTGAAGAAAATTTGGATCCTCTCATGTTGGAATCTCTGGTGATTGGGAATTCGCTCTCAGCACACCTCTTCTATTGTCCTGATGCAAGTGTCTTCGTTGGTGGTACCCAGATCAGTGACAATCACAGTAGCAGCCTGAATGTTTCCCTGTCCTAAAATTTCCTCTGCCAAATACAGCAGTCCATCATCTCTCAATTCCACTTCACTCAGTCTCTCTGAAAACAGGCAGAATAAAGCCACATGAAGAGCTTCTCTCCCATTCGCTGCCCCCTTCCGCAACAGCCTTGCTGTAGGCTTCAATCATCTATAGTTTTCTCATCATTGCTGTCCTCCAGACTCCTCCAGAAGGGCCCATCAATCTCTTCTTGGCGCCTTCAAGAACCTTTCTAGCCCAGACTTCCAAACTCTTCCACACTCCTCCCACAACAAAACAAAACAAAACAAAACAAACAAACGAACAAAAGCAGTTCCAAAGGCCTAAAACCCATGAGGTTGTGTTTTATTACAACAAAAGTCCCATTTCTTGGTACCAATTACTGTCTTTGTTTTGTTTCCTGCTTCTGTCATAAAATACTCTGACTGAAGAAACTTATGGAGAGGGGATTTATTTTGGCCCACAGTTCAGAGAATAATTTATAGAGTGAAAAGGTCAACACAGCAGAAACCTGAAGCAGTTGTCAGTTCGCACGCACAATCAGGAAACAAGGAGGAATGATTGCATGGATATTAACTCAGCTCACTTTGTCCACTTTATATAGCATAGGATCTCTTGCCTAGAGAATGGTTCCACCCACAGTGCGTAGGTGTTCCTGTCTCAATTTATGTGTTCAATCTGGTATCCCACAGTGAGAATGATGCCTACAGCAAATCTCCGAGATGATTCCAGACACTATCAAGTTGAAAATTAACACTAACCATCACACCAGAGCTTTTATTGTTTTCCTTTTTTCTTCTTTTACATAAATTTATTTAGTGTGTGTGTGTGTGCGTGTGTGCATGCATGCATGTATGTGTGTGTGTGTGTGTGTTGTGTGTAATTATGGGGGTCTGCAATGCCACAGGACATGAGTGGAAACCCAAAGACAACTTGAAATATTTACTGTTCTTCTTCCACCGTGTGGGTTCTGGGGATGGAACTCAGGCCATAAGCCTTGTCAGTAAGCTCCTTTATCCTGGGAGTCGTCTTATAGACTTAGAGGTATTGCATTTTTATTACCAATTAATATTAGTTTATGTGGTATACTTAAATTCAGACAAAGCATTGATCCTTTCTAGCTAAGTTGTATGTGGATAAAGTTATAACAACCAATTGCTAACTAGTTCACCTCAACAACTGAGTTCAACAAATGAAAAAGTGTTCTAATCACAATTTAGTCTCTCTCTTTCCTACCATTCATTTAACCTTACTGTCATTCCGAAAGTAGTTTGTAAGTGGAAATCAAATCTACAGTCAGCAGTGTTCTCTCTTCACTACCTGCACAATCACATTATTGTGTTTATTAGCCACTCATGTTTGCCACAGTAATCACTATGCTTTCCACCATGTAACCGTGTCCCTTAAACCAAAAGACAGACAGACAAACAAAACTATGGCTTTGTTTTGCTTTACCTTTTAACATTGATAACTTTCAGAGATATATGACCAAAGACTTGTTGAAAATTAAGGCCATGAGATTCTAAGAAATCATTTCTAACATTTCCCAGTGTTTGTGTTTGTATAAGAAGAAGTAGATTAATCAGACAAATTGTATTAAACCAGAGTTTATAGGAGAAAACTTACATTTAGAAAAACAGAAAAAAAATCACAAAAAGATAAAGTTGTGATTTGGAGTATTTAGGTTTTTAAAGTATATACCAAAGAGTTAATTCCTTTAGGGAGTCAAGCTTATTTGTAAGTGCTTCCAATAAAGCCAAAATATGACTTTATATATTTTATATATAAATATGTATGCATGTATGTAAACATATTTTTCTTTAGAAGACCAAAATAATAAAGATTTATTTACCATAGCTCCAAACATCACTTTGATGGGTGAATTTCCTATAATGTATACATTCCAGAGCCATCCATTTAATTGGCATCTATAGAAAAATAAAAAAGTGAGTTAATAAAAACAACACAAGAAATCATTTTTATATTTTCTAAATGCTAGTTTCTGGACTGACCTCAATTATATTTTTTGATGGTGTGTGAATATAGCTATAAACCAGTTGTTTTTCAAGATAGGGAACAAATAGATTGAAATTGATAAAATCTATGAAGTAAATTAACCAAAGGATATATTTTAAAGCTTCATAAACAATGAAAAGAAAATTAAACATTTGAACAGCTTTATATATTTCTCAATGTCTACTATCTAAATTATGAGCTACTATGATGACTGACAATGTCATCAAATGTACAAATGTTTCTATATTACATTTTCTCAGAAATGAGATTCCTCCCTTTTCAGTGATCCCATCTCTCCCTCAGATATGTTTTTGACCACAGGACTTTTTTCTTCAGTTGCCCCCACTTTCTCTTCTGGTCACTAAATTATCTAAAATCATGAATTTCATAGTTAACTTTGCTTTGTTCGCCAGTCACAAATGATCTCCCTTGCCTGGGTAGCCAGAATTGAAAATATGTGCGTTTTCAAAATAGGAGCTAGGAATAAAAATGAATGCAAGAGGATCAGCACAAATCCTTCATCACTACAAGGAAAACAACTCAGCCCTTATAGCCTGTGGATGACGGGTCAGCAGAATGTGTTCCAACTCAAAGGGCAGCATTATGTAGCTTGGGATATAATTAGATTCTATGGAATAAAGATAAACATTTCTACTTTGCAGTTGAAAGCTTAAAACTAAATAGGCATTTGAAATCATAAGGTTGGCTGCTCACCAAGGTGACACCAAGGTAACTCTATGACAGAATCATGGGATTCAGTGAAAAGGAACAGAAGACACATTGAAAGTAATTTCCCTGTGGGCAAGGTGTTAGCAGGCTTTATGGACTATGGACGCCGTGTTATAGAAGTAAGTTTAAATCATAGGCGGCTTGATAAAGACTTAATGGTGACCAGGCATTTAAAGCTATAATGAATCTTGCTTTGGACAATCCTTAAAGTTGTATGTTCTTAAGACAGGCGAAGTCATATGATTTATAGACTGCTATTTCTGAGAAATCTTGTCAAGAATTTCAGAGCTGTGATTTTAAGCCACTGTAGTTTGGTAGTAAACAGACAAAATAGGCTGATAAGATCAGGGAAAGGTCAGATAATTTCTCAAAACTGAAATTTTCATATTTTATAAAATTGTGTTATTTTACTTTGTAGTAGTAGGAGTTGAATATAGACAATTATGTAAAGGTCTAGGGTGAATGAAAGCTTAGTACTTAGAAGCCTATTATTGAGAATATTTATTTGTCATAGAAAAGTAAGGTAAATAATTAACAGACTCATATATTCAAATAACATTTCTTTTTCATAGCTTCACAGGTCACTAGAGATTAAGATTTCATGTTGTTTGTATCATTGACCTGCTCTGACGTAGATTTCTTCAGGTCACATACTAATTTCTCTAATTAATTAGCCAAGACTGAGGAGTAATCAGTTAAAGACAGACTTACAACTAAGATATGGGAGAAACTGTATGATGAGGGTGGCATCCAGAAACACAGTTGTCAAACAGAGGGTTGCAAAAGGTAGCTAAAGATGTAACTGGGTTCACCTTCAATTTTAGTAGCTTAGTGTGTCTTTTGTTGTATAGGCAAGGAATAAGCAATATGGGTAAATCATTCACTATGGAATAAGTGAAATCAAAGCAACTTTACTTGGTAATTGCAAGGTATGATTTTTGGTTCTAGGGAGATTAGAAGTGAGAATGGACAGTTTTCAAATGAATTATGATTGTTACTAGTACCTAAGATTCTCAGTATATAGGCTGTCATCCCGTAATAGTTCTGTAGTCTCAGGATCAATGAGACAGTCTTTACAGCCCTGTGTTAAAGGTTCATATCCTGAGTCTTAGGGATTATTACATAATTGTCGTTATTAGAAATACAGAGTTTTCTTCCTTTCGCTATACCTACCTTGCCACCATCAGCATTGTATTCCTTTTCATCTCCTTCCAGGAGTCGGGCTAGTCCGAAGTCTGTGATTTTCACATGATTTGGGGATTTTACTAAGACATTACGGGCTGCCAGATCCCGATGAACAAGCCGTCTTTCTTCCAGGTACATCATTCCCTAAAAAAATAAATCAAGTTCCATAAAGAGAGTCACTTAGCATCTGATGTTCTTTGTGTTGTAAACTGGAATACTTCATTTCTCAAAGTGAGGGCAGAATCCTGGAATACATTTAAAAATTTAAAAAAGTAATAAAAATTTGTTGTAGGAAGGCGGCAAACTGCAGATAAGCTTTGGGCTTTTGTCCCACAGTTCCTCTAAAAAAGAATGAATGATTTGAAAATGAGTTAAATGTATGCCTGCTTTTCTCAGGAACCTGATATCCTTTTGTAAACATTTTCATTAGTGAGGTGTGCAGGTATTTTAATAGATATGTGAACATAGACTTGAACTGACCAACAGACCCCTCATCATTTTCTTCTCTGTATTTTTTTTTTTTTTTGGTTTTTTGAGACAAGGTTTCTCTGTAGCTTTGGTCCCTGTCCCGGAACTAGCTCTTGTAGACCAGGCTGGCCTCGAACTCCCAGCCTGCCTCTGCCTCCCAAGTATTGGGATTAAAGGCATGTGCCACCACCGCCTGGCCTTCTCTGTATTTTTTGCTTAGTGTCATCTTCCTCCTACACAATCACTCCAGACAAACACAGCTATCCATAACTAAAAAGCCTTCACTCAAGGGTTGATGGCACCAAAATCATTTGCATAGATTCTCTCAAGGCTAAAGAATTGTATTATTTTTACTAATTATGCACAGAATAAAGGATACCCTAGGGGTCCATGAGAGTCCAATTTTAAATAAAAGGCTTCTATGACATTAGTTGTCATCATAGGAACTCACAAATGAGAGGACATAGTTTATAATGACCTACAAATTAGCCTTTAATATGTTATCTTCTTAAAACCATGCAGGGAAATTAAAAATAAAATTTATTGCTGATTGCTCTCATGAGGTGAGGTGGTGGGAAAGAAAACTTGTTAATTTTTAATCATACAAAAATGTTAATATATATATATAGATATAAATTTATAAGAATGTTGATCCACACAAATAATAACTTGTTTATTGTTATATTTCAGCAAGCAGGTAGATAAGTGTTGTTACATCTTACATACCAAGTTTACATAAAGCCAAAGAAAGAAAACTGGGGCCTAGATTAGGTAAGAGTGAACATGTTTTACTGAGGAATGTGAACGAATTGTATATTTGATATTTTCCAGCTGTAAAATATGGTCATTCAAAAGCATATCAGAATTATAATAAAAGGACGAAGCACATTCTCATTCCAATTACAAATCATTGTTGTTGGCAGTTAGCATTACACCTGCACAGCTCTGAAGGATTAATGGTTTCTGATATCAAAACAAAGCTGTGGAAAACAGACACATAAATCATATAGGTCAAAACATTATGAACTATAGACCTGGTGTAGTGTAAAGAGAAGATTGCTTCACACAGCTCCAGGAGCCAGCATCCACTGAAATACCCATCAAATACAACTGGTGGAGATACCGTCTGATATGGTCCAATCAGTCAACAGCTGGGTGACACGGCATTTACTCATGCTTTCTGAAATCAACTCACAAATAGTATTTATGGGATTTTTGCCCTCTTTCCTAAATAGTAGTGTTTTAGGACATAAGGTAGGATATTCCAAAAATAAGGCAAATCCGAGAACAAGCAGTTCTTTCGGGTCTTAAAGGATCAGAATTAAATAAGCCTTGGAGATGACCTATTTTCTCAGCCTTCCAAATAATTCTGTCCTTTTAAAAAATGTTCATTAAAAAATATCCTTTTCTTTATTCTTCCCCACAGATCAGGGCATAGGAAGCATTTTGTGAGTATACTGATGCATAGGTCTACATGTACACGCAGTACACATTGTGTTCTGCACACTGTGCTAGATCCCGGGGAAGTGAAAAAAGAATCAAATAAGGTCCGTACAATAAAAGAGGAGAAGGTGAATTACTAAAGTGGTAGAAAGAAATAGTAACTGACACATATGGGAAAGAACTGAAGAGAAGCTACATCCTGAGGACGAGTCTGGCAAGTAGACATGAGGGGAAAGAACTGAGAGAGGTCTCCAAGCAGGCTAAGGCTTTGAGAGAAAGAGTGTGGCAAAGTGAACAAATAATTAAGACCAATTAACATGTGCACTTGGCCAAAGGCATGCCATTCTGTATGTCTGAAGAATGACAAATGCGGAGGGGATTGGTGAGCAATGAGACTAATGGTAAGAAAAGATCCAAGAAACACACGCATATGTCATGGACTTCATGTGAATTTTGATTTCTGTGTTTTACAGTCTACACTGCCATGATCAGAAAGTCATCTTTTAAAGAGGATGGCTGTCCAAATTTTACTGCACTCCTGGAAGTATCATTCTGGTGCCAATACAGGAAATGGATTTGGACTGTACACAAATGGAGCCCATGACAGGAACCACTGCCATGATATGCAAGCATTGACAAGGTTGGGAATGAGAGCCGTGAATTCATAGTCCCTAAGTTTTACCCATTTCCATTTGCTTTCTTAGTTCCAGTTAGGTGAGGGTTATTTTTTGTATCCGAACAACAATTATGCCTTGCTAAGGATACCTGACCTCCAGCTATTTCAGATCCTACCATACTCTATTAGTTCCCTCTGCCTTTCATTTCTCTGGCTCCTACATATGTAAGTGACTGATTCGTCTACTGAATGAGGCTGAAGGATTACCAAGGAGAGGGTAATTTCAAGGCATAGTTACAGACTAAGAGGTTCATCCTTGGAAACCGAATCATGGAAAAGGAGAGTGATTTTGGTTCTTTTACATACATGACAATTCTTTCAGCTAACATACAAATGGATATAGATTTTATATTTCTTATAAGACCTTTTAAGTTTATTTAGTTTGTCTAATTGTATAAGATTTTTGTCAGCAAGTATATTTGTGCTACAAATACATGCAGTGGAAACAGATACACACACACGTACAATTAGCAATGAGTGACACATTAAAATCAGCAATTGTGTGAATATTTTTGTTTCTTCCTAAATCATATGTTGAAACTCTAAACTCTGAAAGTTATGGTACTAAGATGGCCTCAGTGATGATTAGGTGATAAAGAAGGAGCATTTGGGAAACTAAGCACCCCTATAAAAGAGACCCCAGAGTGATCCCTTCTTTTTTTCTGAGTGCAATCATGGTGACTATGGTTAGGATTAGAAAGCAGGTCAGTGGGACCAAATTTGTTTGCCAGCCTTGAGTATCATCAAATTTCCATTATACATAAATCACTTGATTTGTAATATTTTGTTATAGCAGTCAGATAGACTAAATGCCTTTAATTTTAAAGATTAATTTCGTTTTTAATTATGATATGTGCATGGATATGTGCACACATGTGCAGCTGCCCATGGATGTCAGAAGGGGACAACAGATCTCCTAGGGCTGGAGTTATAGTTGTTTGTGAACTGCCGTATGTAGGTGCTGGCAATTGACCTATAGTGTTTCATAAGAGCAGTATACGTCTTTAACTGTTGAGATACGCTTTTAACCCTTAGACACTTTTAAAATTGACACATTCTGCAATAATGAGAAAAGTTCAAAAGTTCTAAAAGTTCTTTAACTTTCTCCATTAAAAAATCCACCAGATAGCAGAGTATCTTGAATCATACTACCACTTGTTAAGAAAACAATCAAAATATTGAGAACTCCATTCAGAAAACCAACTGACAATTTATATAATTTTCTCCACCCTGTCATCTCGACCAAAGTAGTATTATTAATAACAGAAGCATGGGCTATTACTAAATTATCAAGATACATTTGTATGGTTTCTTTTTCACTCCGAGGCACCATTGTGCAAGTATTTTTAAGTCATTAGGTATGCCTCCACCTTCATCACACTTTCACACCCAGAATTAGAGTGTTGAATTGTCTTCACATTGCTTATAAAAGGTTTTCTACAATGCAGTCATTAAGATAGAAGTTTTTTTCTGACTTGAAGAACTCATTAGAGTCAAAATTTCAGTTAAATTCTTTCAAAATAATATTATTCTTTGAATTAGCAGGGTGCAACTAAGACGACAGACAATTATTAGAAGTAATGTGACAAAAATGAGCTGTCTGAAGTCCCTGGAAGTGGAAGATGAGAAGTTTGTTCACTACAAGAGGACACAACACTGGCTGGAGAGGAAAACTTGTTCTCTGCTTTGAGGTTTTGTCATGATCCAGACTGAAGGAGTCTGGACAGAGCGTGATAAGAACATCCACATCACAGTTCTTACTAACTCAGCACACTTTGGACACAGTGGGAGCTACATAAAACACTTCTACATCTGTGGGGCAACCTAACTCTGTGAAACATGCCCCATTTTTCTTCGACTATAAATATGAGAAAGCCAAGATTACCTGAGGTCACGTCACTTGGTGCAAGTGATCTAACTAATGAGCAAGAGATAGAAGGATTTGATCTCTTTCTACTAGGATTCTAAAACCTATGGATTTAAATTTGGGCACACAAAAATTAACAAACATAGGTAAGACTTACCGCTTTATAAAACATACTTTTGCGGAAAAAAATATTGTTAACTATTTATGTGAATTTCTGGGCACAATGGGGTTGATTGACTTTTTAAGAAAAAGTATATTTAATATTAACTAAATCATAAAGTTGTTTATAATTTAGTCACTTTTTGAGTTTTTCAGTTTCTTTAGGCCACATGGTATAGAAAATGGAGAATTGGGTAGATTATATATTCTAAAGGCAATTTTTTGGTACAAACCCCAGCCCTACAAAGTTCTAGATGTGATCTGGGCAAGTTGTTTAACCTCTCTCTCTATCATTTCGTCTCTCCTTTTAAAAGCGTCAAAATAGCATCTATTTGCCAGCTTGTTGTGGAGATTAAGTACAACATAAAGCCCTTAGTAAGTGGTTTATTGTAACTGTAGAATTCGCAAACTTTCACCAGTGTTCCGCAGATAAATATCAACAATCCTCAATTAGACAAACATTGCTCTAAATAAGTTCCCCTGTCCCTTTAAAAAAATGTATAAACCACAGCATTCAAAGAACATTTGCAGTGCTATAGTACCTAAAACTATTTCAGAATTATTACTATTCAAAGTCTCATTTTAATAATGATTCACCCTCAATGTTATGTACAGATAAAAATTATCTAGGGAATATATTGAAGATTTGGTGTTCTTCATAAATATATTACAGTGTTCAGCAAGTTACTGAAGATAAAGGTCATGAATAACTATAACTATAAAAGTCTTTAATGCTGACAAATGTTTTCCATGAGTTAATAAAATTACCAAACTGTTCACCACTTACACACATTACGGAGGAGCATTGTAGGGAACTGTGCATCCTTACCACACAGCATGGAGGAGAATTGTCAGGGACTGTGCACCCTTACCACACAGCATGGAGGAGAATTGTCGGGGACTGTGCACCTTTACCACATAGTATGGAGGAGAATTGTGGGGGACTGTGCACCCTTACCACACAGTACGGAGGAGGTTTGTGGGGAACAATGATTTAGGAACGCTTTTTTGACTTCAGGACCTGAGTCTTACATCTGAGTTTATCCCAACTTCTAGCACCATTTCCTATGTTCCTTTTCTTGCTCCAATTAGAACATTGATTTACACCAAGCTTTATCACACCTCTTAAAACATACATCACAGCAAGCATAAACTAGCTGGAAAAAAGGAAAATTTTAGTTTTGGTTTTTGAAATTACACTTTGATACAAAGTCCAAGGGAAATTTTTCCTACAGTTAATTTAAGTTTTAATGTCTGACTTGTAATCAATTCACATAAGCTGTTGTCTGAAAATAAAATCAATGTAACACCTAACTTTAGAATTCCTAGCAAGGATGAACATCTACCTGGTAGTGACATTTTCCATGTAGTGACATCTGAGTTACAGCCTTCTAGCTAAAATGGATGATTATTGTGCTTTTATTAAATGTAATAATGCATTCTTCCCAGCTGCAGGAAGTGGAAGGAAGTCAGCAGGGACAGGGCAATTTGTGACAATAAATATTTTCTCTAATATTTTTCATGTTACAATTTCATCAAACATGCATGGAGCTAAAAATTTCAGGCTACAGTCAGCTCTCAAGCATTAATCTCCGGAGTGAGGAAAAGCACATCAAACAAACAAACAAAAACAACTATTTTTATTTTAAATAACAGGAATCTTAGGAAAATCTAAAGTCCAATGAAAATCTCTCTTTCTAAAAGCAATTCTTAGCAGGAAAGCTCCAGATATAATGTCTACTGCTATTAAGGATAAAGGTATGAGTGAGTTCAAGAGAAGAAAGGGAGCTTTTTGTGTGAAGTCACTCAATGTATCCAAATTGGGCATGAAGGGAAACTATGGAGACTCTGCGAATGAGGCAAGTGGGGAGTCTTCTGCCCACTGGAGTTGGTGGTAGAGAGAACAGAGAATGTAGAGCTGTTAGGAAGAATTACTTGGCATATTGCTAAGCAGCGTATGTCCACAAGTACTCATTCCATACAAGACAGAAAAGGGGCAGAGGGTTTAAATGACTATCTTGAGGATTCAGGGTATCATATAACAAAAGTACTTAGAATATTGATGGAGGAATTACTTTCAATTAATAAAGAAAACTGCTTGGCCCTGATAGGACAGAAAATTAGATAGGCGGAGTAAACAGAACAGAATGCTGGGAGAAAGAAGCCAAGTGAGGAGTCGCCATGATTCGCCCACCAGACACAGACGCAGGTTAAGATCTTTCCTGGTAAGCCAGCTCATGGTACTACACAGAATATTAGAAATGGGTTAGATCAATATGTAAGAGCTAGTCAATAAGAGGCTGGAACTAATGGGCCAGGCAGTGTTTAAAAGAATACAGTTTCCGTGTAATTATTTCGGGGCATAAGCTAGCCATGCGGGCGGCTGGGTGCCGGGGACGCAGCCCTGCCTCTCATATTACAACAGAGTGGCACCCAACGTGCTAATGAACTCCACGTAAAACCTGAGAGGGCTTAAAAAGGACACAGAGAGAATTTAAGACAGCTTTTTGCTGTTTCTGGGTTGCATGCCGCAAAGAAATCGTCCTGACTCAGCAGCAGGAAAAAACTGGCTGTTTTAAAATGCCGGCTTTCTGGGCTGTGCCGCCATCGCGATCTCTGTCTGGCTCCTGCGGGAGACAGAGTCTTTGAACGGGGCATTTGGAATAAAGTGCTACAGCTTGCTTGATGGCAATGTGGACTGCTTTGTGCCTGGAACTGTGTGTAGCTCAGGGACACCAAATGGCTCTAAGGCAAGAACAGCTCAACTCCGCCATGCTAAACTGTGCTGGTCTCAGGCAGGAACTACCGTAATTACCATAATAACAGTGCAGCTAAGGTTTAAACTGAGCTGGACACAGGTGGTACCATATTACCCCTACATGGTGCAACTTAAGTTTTTAAGAACTGCTTAACATATTAAGAAATGCTCCTGGAAAAAAAAATTACAGATTCACAATAAAACAGATTCAGACATAAAAGACCTCTATGGGTCACAGTGTAGGATGAATGTACGTAGGCTTGAGAGAGAAAAAATACATATATAGAGAGAATAAAGTTAATGCCCTTAAAAAAGGGGGATAAAGTCTTTAAAGAGACAGAGTACAGATAGTTATAGATTAAAAGAAATAAAGAAAAATAAGCCACGTAAAAATGGAAAATTCACAGAGAGTCTGGATTCTTTGTATTATTGTGTTTTCTTTAAAATTTTTGACTGTAAAGGAGCTAAGTGCAGAGAGACATTTCATTATATGGGCTGCCAAGCTAAACCAGAATGGATATAAGGGTATTATGATTTCAGAATATGGGTCTAAGGATATGATGCTTTGGAGAGGGTCTTCTTTTGTTTTCACAGAGGATAAGACTCTGTGGATTGCGTCTATCCCGATATGGTATGATAGACCACGCCCTCCTGAAAGGTTGCTGTGAACACCTTCAAAAATTACTTCATTCAACTGCCGACTGAGATGACCCTGACACACAGGTTACACCATGAAAGATCTGAATACAGCGCCCCCATTCAGCAGGAAGCAGTTTGGAGAGAAAAAAACTGCGCCCATATTCCCAAATATTGTTTATGAATATTCTTTTACATTTAAAAGGGGATATGATATAGATATGAATAATTTGCATTGGTATAGATTTTAAGGTCAATTTTGTTATATGTATATGTATTTCTGATCTTGATTAAGGTATTGTGATTGTGTAGTTCATTTTAAAATGTAATGTATAATTAGGAAATATAGGTTGTTAATGGATAATCATCAATAATAGTCAAGCTTGTAGTCATGTTAGTTAGATTTTCTAGATATATAGAGATATATTTCAATTAGATAGGCATTCTTCATATCTTTCAAAGACTACAGAACATGGCATTTAAAATATTTTAATAACTTAGGGCTTTTCATGATAATGAGACACGTCTGCTCCTGGCAGCACCAATCTACTTCAAGAGGAAGATGGGCACCGAAGAGGCTCCTTAAGGAGTTTGATAGCCATTTGGGCAAGAAACTGCTGTTTCCTGGACTGTTGCATAAACTGGACACAGAGAACCCACAGAAAGAGGACTGCTGAACTTGCCTAAAGGTGAGATGGTCTTTCGGGGTTCCTGACTCATGAGTCTGCGAGACATTCTGCAAGACACAGCAAAAAGTGACTGAACTGTCTTTGGAATTTCCTGCTTGACGAAAATGTCTGCTGGATACTATGGGCCTGTAGGCTGAAGATGGATGCCACAATGGTACAGAGGAACTTTGGGTGACTGTCCAGGCAGTGAGATGTCTCTGTCATTTCTAGTTTTTGGATCTCTTGTTTGCTTAGGTAATATTATATCCTTCTGGAGTCTTTGATGGAGTTGAAGAATGGTTAGTTATAGTTATAGTTTTCATTAGTTATGATAAAAGATAAAATAGATATAAATATTGTAACTGTAATTCTTGCTTAATAACTGTTCTATGTAATTTTACTATGTTAAAGTTAAAGCCTTTCTTTTTTGTTTAAACAAAAAAAGGGGAAATGATGGAGGAATTACTTTCAATTAATAAAGAAAACTGCTTGGCCCTGATAGGACAGAAAATTAGATAGGCGGAGTAAACAGAACAGAATGCTGGGAGAAAGAAGCCAAGTGAGGAGTCGCCATGATTCGCCCACCAGACACAGACGCAGGTTAAGATCTTTCCTGGTAAGCCAGCTCATGGTACTACACAGAATATTAGAAATGGGTTAGATCAATATGTAAGAGCTAGTCAATAAGAGGCTGGAACTAATGGGCCAGGCAGTGTTTAAAAGAATACAGTTTCCATGTAATTATTTCGGGGCATAAGCTAGCCATGCGGGCGGCTGGGTGCCGGGGACGCAGCCCCGCTGCTCTTATTACTACAGAATATTCAATATACTAAGATGAATCTGTTCAACAAATACATAACCTCAAATTCATTCCTCTTACTGAAGTTATAGCTAACCCCTGCAAGGAGAAGAGTCTATTGGAATCCGCCTGTTACTCAGCATTGCTGGGAGGCGACTTGAGCTTTCCATTTGATTTCTACCTCTTACTCTTCTCAGATGAACCAGGCATGTCATGTGGTTGTCTTGGCTAATACAGTCCTCATGTTACTTATCATATTTCCTATTGTAGTTATTCTCTTACTAATACTGTGTTAGGCTGCAGACTTTAGGACTTTTAAATATCAAAAGCACCAGTTTTCAGTCATTTAATAAAAAATTAATAAAATATGATTCATTTCTTTCCTAAAACTAGTCCAAGTAATAGTGCCAGTATTTCTCTGTAGTAGGTCTAACTGTGTGCTTCCTCAAAGCACTTTAGAACCACATATATACTGCTATACCTTCATCTCATGGTGTTACCTGCATCAGTCTTGGGGCACTGACACGCCTAAGCACAATGGAACTGTTTGCTTGTGTGTTTTCTTTTTCATAAAACAAAGAAAGCCATACCTTTTTGGAACACTTTGAAGAGCTGTTCCAATTCCAGGGCACTCCATGAGATTGGAAATGACAACTTTATCCTACCCACGGTTTTCTCTGTCCAGTATTGCTTTTCTCACTAAAGCACATGCTTTCCCTAGGAATCCTTGCCAAAAATCCTTCCTAAATATAAGTATGGCTTAGAGACTGTTTCTATAAAGTAAAATGTGTGTGATAGCCCCATAACTTTTCATCAGGCTCTCTGACAGACAAGATTTTTGCTAATGCTTGCTATGCTCTTTAATTCATGTATGCTACCATCACAGTTTCTCTATACTCTCCACCCAGATTCTTTCCTGTATACATTGTAAAAATCCATGAGGCTATTTTTAATGTGTACCCTTGCAATCTCCCCTTCATATCTTCATTTCTTTTTAGCTAAATTGTCTTAAGTGGAGTTTTATGCTACTTATAATACATAGTGCATGGATTACACTGGCATGCTTTATTCATGCTGCTTTAAAATCAAATATATGTTGATAAATAACCCAGCTTATTACTTTTCAGTGCTGCATTAAATTTTCTCTTAAGGTCAGACAAATATTTAATAAAAAATTTGACAGATATATAGACAAAATTTTTATTATCCTTATTAATTTATTGTCCATTTTTGTGTCAATGATTATTGAATTCTCTCTCTCCCTCTCTCTCTCTCTCTCTCTCTCTCTCTCTCCTCTCTCTCTCTCTCTTTCTCTTTCTCTCTCTCTCTCTCTCTGTTTTTCAAGACAGGTTTTCTATGTGTAACAGCTCTGACTCTCCCAGAACTCACTTTGTAGACCAGGCTGTCCTCAAAGTCATAGAGATTTGCCTGCCTCTGCCTTCCAAGTGCTGGGATTAAAGACCGGCATCACTACCACCTGAAAAAAAAATCCTGTATCTCTTTAACATTAAAACATTAATGAATTACTCAACTTGTATAATGATGTAAATTTACCTAGCAATGTAACCTGTTGGTTCCACTAGGAGATATTTTAAACAGGTTGCAATAGTAGAAGTACAACATAGAGAGGTTTTTGGTTAACAGTGGACACTGAGATCATGTGGAGACAATAAACTATGATCATATATGTTTCCATTATTATATCAATTAGGATTATAAAATAGTTAACATATTTTACATGCATTCCATGAAGGGCATTCCAAGTGCTCCATACATACAAAAGCACAAAACCCCTAGGCGATATGAATATTAGAATTTTATTACCTTTTTCTGAAGAAGAGTCAACTGATGGAAAGGTAAAAGAACTTGCCCCATGATTGCCATTAGTGCATAGTATAGTTCATAGGACCAAGAGCTGACCATAGCCTGTTTGTTTCCAAAAACAGTGATCTTAAACCTTTCCCAGTGTGATTATATGGAGGTAACTACAGTCAACAGACAATAAAATCATAGAGAACACTAACAAGTCAAAATATTTGGTTGAGTGACTTAAAGAGACAAGTACTACAACAATTGAAAGGGAAAACTTTTGCAGAGAACAAACACTTGCAGTTTCTATACAAACCTATGCAGTTTTGCTGGATTCTCTAAGGATGGAGCTGCTTTTGAGACAAACTATGCTGGTACATTGTTTAATGATTTGAACACATATAAAAATGAGCTCATCAGGCAGTTCTGCTATTAGACAAACATCACAGAGAACACCTATTCAAACCTAGATGGTGTGAGTCAGTCTTGATGTAGGAAGAGAGTTGGTGAATTCAAAATGTACAAGGCTGCTATCAAAATAAAATGGAGTGGATTTTAACTTTCTTTTCTTTTTTAAAAATTCATTTTGCTAGATGTGGTGGCTCATGCCTTTAATTCCAGCACTAGGAAGGGAGAAGCAGGCAGATTTCTGTGAGTTCAAGACAAGGCTGGTCTACAGAGTGAGTTCTAGGCCAGTCAGAATCACATGGTAAACATTGTCTTAAAAATTATAAATTATTTTACAACTATTTGTGTGAGAGAGAAACACACACATGGTGTGTTTGCGTGTGTGTACAGGGTTACCTGTGTAAGTGTGGGTGTGGGTTATTTGGCTGCATGGAGCAATGTGCCAGTGACTACATTTCTGAGCAATATGACTCTTCCTCTCACTACAACATTTAACTGCCTATAGCTCTTGCAGGATCCCTGAAGCCCTATGTTCCCCCTTCCTAACTGAATGGAATGTAGACAGGCCCAGTCTATCACAGGTTTTTGGGTAGATAACCACTGATGTGGTGAGTCCATGGGTGTGCCAGCCATGTCCTGTCCCGAAGACAGTACTTTACAGAAGCACTCCTTCCTGTCCTGCATCTCTTAACACTCTTTCCACCTCCTCTTCCATGACCTTTCTGAGCCTTGGATGGGGAATAGAGATACCCATTTTGGGTTGAGCAATTAGCATTCACTTGTCCTCCACACACTGACAAGTTATGATGAATCTCTGCAGTAATATGATTTACTCATATGATTTTCTAAATAGAAGGGGTAAACTAAACTAAACCTTCTGTAAAGCAAAGGACATGGCCGACAAGACAAAATGACAGCCTACGGAATGGGAGAAGATCTTCACTAACCTCACATCAGACAGAGGTCTGATCTCCAAAATATACAAAGACTCAAGAAATTGGTCATCAAAATAAATAAATAATCCAATAAAAAAGGGAGTACAGACCTAAACAGAGAACTCTCAACAGAGGAATCTAAAATGACTGAAAGATACTTAAGGAAATGTTCAACACCCTTAGTCATCAGAAAAATGCAAATCAAAACAACTCTGAGATTCCATCTTACACCTATAAGAATGACCAAGATCAAAAACACTGATGACAACTTATGCTGGAGAGGTTGTGGGGAAAAGGGAACACTCCTGCATTGCTGGTGGGAATACAAGCTGATACAGAACCTTTGGATGTCAGTGTGGTGATTTCTCAAAAAAATTAGGAAACAACCTTCCTCAAGACCCAATAATACGACTTTTGTGTATATATCCAAAGGATGCTCAATCATGCTGCAAGGACATGTGCTCGACTATGTCCATAGCAGCATTGTTTGTCAGAACCAGAACCTGGAAACAACCTAAATTGCCCTAGACCAAAGAATGGATAAGGAAAATGTGGTACATTTACACAATGGAGTACCACACAGCAGAAAAAAAATAATGGCATCTTGAATTTTCCAGGCAAATGGATGGAGCTAAAAACATCATTTTGAGTGAGGTAACCCAGACCCAGAAAGATAATTATCATATGTACTCACTCATAAGTGGTTTTTAAACATAAAACAAAGAAAACTAACCCACAAATCACAATCCCAGAGAACCTAGACAACAATGAGGACCCTAAGATATAGATATAGTTATAGATATAGATATAGATATAGATATAGATATATAGATAGAGAGATCTATGGGTAGTAGAAAAAGGCAAGCTCTCCTGAGTAAATTGGGAGCATGGGAACCTTGGGAGAGGGTTGAAGGGAAAGGGAAAGGCAGGGAGGGGAGCAGAGAAAAATATAGAGTTCAATAAAAATCACTTAAAAAATAGAAGGGAAAAACTACAACAATGAAAGAGTGACAAATATATAAATCAGTAAAATTGTCACATATTATCATTAATAAGTATTATATACTGTAGATAATTTGTGTGTGATATTCTTACATAATAGGTTTCTTTTTGTTTGTTTGAGTCAGTCTGATCAGGTTGGCCTTAAACTTGTATTAATTCTCCTGCTTTGATCTCCCAAATCCTGAGGTTACAGACAGGTGCCAGCATGCCTAGCCACAGTTGGTTTTTTATACCACCTTACCACAAATACAGGACCATTGCAGTTACTTTGTTACCAGGGCCCCTACTCTGTTTGTTGTATTTGTTAGGTTGACCATGTGTCTTCTGCAATTCAAATCAGCACAAAATACATGTTTGTAGTGGGATTATATGAACCAAAAAAACAAAATTTTGTAACACTCTCTGACAGAAAGAATTTTTCTTTACAGTGTGGGCACAGCAGATTTAAAATCTACACCACCAATGGCAGGATGGAGAAAGACAAGTCCTGCAACAATTAGAATAACCCCAGATTCTGGCATTCGTGTCCCAAGGGAGCAAATGGAGATACCATCTACAGATTTCTAGGACTGGTGAATATAATGAAACTTTCCTCTCTGGTTTCCTGTATTTTCTTTAGAAATCTGATTTAACTGCTCTTTCCAAGCTTTTGGAAAGTCACAATTTAATAACAACTTCCTTGTGATTCTGAAGGAAACAAAAGAGTGACATCAATAAGGCTAAAGCAAGGTGAGAAAGGTAAACTAAAAAGTACACATGAGAAGATTTTGTTTTCATAATGAATAAATGTTGAGTCAAAAGCTCATCTGCCTGGACCAATACAATACCCACCTGGCAGCATAAATTTCCTGTCAGCGACCTCTAGCCAACATGATTACAATGGGAGGAGTGAACTCTGGAACATCCCCACGCAGGCACTCTCACAGGGAGGTATGCTTAAAATGGATTGCTTCTGCTCCTTAAGCAGCCGATCAATAAAGATGTGGATTGCAATGAGAAAGGAGATGTTTGTGGGCTGTGGTAGTTATCCTCTGTGTCTTGGTGAAAATTAATTAAAAATCAATGAAGTGTGCAACCTATTAATACCGCAACCTCTAGATTAACTGATAGAAGCTCAACCTCTCTCTGAACATACATCTTGTGCAAATATACCAAAACACAACACAGAGAATGTTGAATGTACGACCCCCTTATAATTGAGCAGAAAGGTTTCATGTGTAATAGTTTTTAGTTTCACAGAATTGGATCCTATCAGCAAAAAGATGTAAAACTCAGATTGGAGACACTGTGGCCAGAATGTTCCTTCTAATGTCAATTATACCAACTTCTACAAAGTATCCTTATTACAAAGCAAAATTGTGCCATTGTGGAGACCTAAAGAAATTCAATAGTCACTTTTTAAAATGTAAATTCATGAACCAGGGAGTTAGGTTTTTAATTGACTTTTTAAAAATTGTATTTTTATTTTATGTGTATGGATGCCTGACCTGAATGTATGTCTGTGTACCATGTGCCTGTCTGGAGTCTTCAGAAGAAAGAAGATATTGGATCTCCTGGAACTAGAGTTACAGATTATTGTGAAATCTCTGAGAATTGAAATGTGATTTTCTTGAATAGCAAAGGCTCTTAACCACTGAGACATAGTAAACGCCTCTGTTGATCATTTTTTAAATGAGTATGTTTCAATTAAATCCCCAGACTAGTAAAGGCTGTTAGGTCATTTAAGCCAATGTGGTTCCTGCATAAGAAGTTGCAATCTTAGCCAATCAGTTTAGTTTTCCCTCTGCCTCCTTTTGGCCTTAGTGGACCTAGTGCTCATCAGAAAATGCTTACTTTGTCATTGTGAGAAAATCGCCCTGGAGAGCCTCACATCTTCCCTTTGAAAGTCTCCTAGACATTTTCCAACAGACTTCTCTGTTCTTTACTCTGCTTGTTCATGTCCATTCTTCTCTAAAATATACTCAGAAAAATCTGAAGCACAGATTAATCCACATTTTAACGTGGAAGCCCATTTCAATGTACTTCAGTGTTTTAACTGTTGTATATCCATCTCCAGGGACAGAATCCTATCTCTAACCTTGACCTCAATACTAGGGGAGACTCCTACTTAACAACTTTGCTCAATTTTTTCAGCCCAGTATGACCATGAAAAGATCAAATCTGACCAACTACTTCCACTAAAGATCAGTCTCTTCCATTATTGTAAATGTTGAGAAATTGTCAATCGACTATCTGGTGTTACAAGGTTAACTAAGGTCATCTATGATAAGGATACAAATTTCTTTGGGTTTTTACTCAGTTAACACACAGAACACCTGTAGGTTCTTCTCATTTTAAAGGTGTTTGTTTCTTGAAGTCTGCTGTTTTTAGAGTGCCTCAGAGATGTTCATGAAACTATAGTGGTTCTATTTCTGCGGAATCTTTGTTAATACCAGAATCTTTGTAATCAGAGTTCAGAGCTAGAAATATCCGTGTCTTTCCCTAGGCTTATTTCTTCATACGTTACAAGCTGGTGCTTAGAATAGTTCACAATGCTGAATGGTGTCCTTCCATTCCTCCTCAGTGTGTCAGAATGCTGTTATCTTCCACACAGTCTTGGAGAGGCGCTTCTCTGCTCCTGAACTTCTCACCGTATTTTGCCCCTAGCTGCAATAATAGCTATTACTGAGACCCTAAATGACAAGTAGTTCAGTGAAAAGGAGCTTCTTTGACAACTTTAGCCTCTGACTCTGTTAAGGTTCAGATCTAGTCCAAGAAGTGGGCGTGGAAGATTGACACATTCCTTTCTGCTTATTTTTTCCATTTTGACCTCATGCACTTGCTGTCATTTCTTTATTCATTTTTTTTTACTCTCCAACACATGTGCACACACGTACATGCTTTGTGATATGCATATATCAAGTCATCTCTCCCTCACAGCCAGAAACATCTTCAATCAACTAAAATAATTACCACTGCAGCTTTATTTGGAAATCTTAGCCAGACCTCTATGGCTGAAACTGAAAAATCTCTACTTGTTTTGACTTCTACTTACTGTTTCTTCTATCTGTGATACCTCTCACTATTTCTGATACTGCTACACTCTTCTTGTAGGTACAACCCAGACCAGACCAAAGCTAACCCAAAGGCAAATTAAATATCACTTCCTTCACAAAGCTTTCTCTTCTCACAAGTAGAATGACTCAATCTATCAATATTTTATGCAAAATGTATCTCTGTCATCTGTCTACCTACCTACCCACGTACCTACCTATCTGTCTGTCTGTCTATCATCTATATACCTGTGTTGGTTTGAATGAGAATGGAACCCATAGACTCGTATATTTGAATGGGAGTCAAACTATTTAAAAGAATTAGAATGTATTGGTTGTTGGGTGAATTGTGTCACTGGAAGTGGACTTTGAACTTTCAAAAGTCTATGTCAAGCCCAGTTTTCTCTCTGCCCGAATGTCAGGATATAGTTTTCAACTACTTCCATAACACCATGCCTGCCATATCCACTGTCCGCTTTTCAACATGATGATAGTGGGCTAACCCTCTGAAACTATAAGCAAGGCCCCAGTTAAATGCTTTCTCTTATAAGTGTTTACTTGGTCACTGGGTCTCTTTACAGAAACAGAACAGTGACTAAGATACTATCTATCCATCTGTATACCTGAAAAAAAAAAGCTCTGAGATTTTCAAACATCATTAGACATTCTTTGTGTTGTATGGGTAAATAGCAGTTATTCTAGAAGACAAAGAACATATACTTTCATCTTTTTATTGGGCTGCATCTTCTAAGTGTAAACTGCAGAAAAGCTATGTGGCATATTAGTTATTAAAATCACCATTGGTCCCCTTTCATGGTTTTGCTTTAGACGCTTCTATATTGTTAACACCTGGATCTGTGAATGGTGTTCTGCTTCGATGACAGAACTCAGTTTGTCCCTCTCCACATTTAACACAACTATCAAGGCTTGGATAGGCAGTAAATAGTGATCAATTTGATTGACTTTCACCTCTCTGTAATCCTTTTATTTCTTCTTCTATTGCCTTTGAATCACCAGATTAAGACAGAAGGAACTCACAGAAATAATAAGTATAGTCGAAGACTATAGTGTAAAAACAATTACATTAAGTCTAATAACAAATAAGACGTTCAGGAAGACGAAAAGTGATAAAATATTTTTATGTTGTTGAAATTAATTTGTATTGCTTATCATATTTTATTGTCTCTTTTTGTAATAAGAAAAGACTACTAAACATGTGCTAATTTTCAGGCTCACTTGCATATATAAGACAACGCTTTCTAGATGTTTTTATTTTTTTTATTTTTTTTAAATACAATGAAAATGTGTTTGTAACTTTATTGTGTTCCTATTACAATGCCAAAAGTTTGAACATATCTGAATGAAATACCCCTATCTAAATTTACTATATAATACTAGGTGCATTTGCCTCTGGTGCTTTATTTTTTTTTCTTTTTTTTAATTAATTAATTAATTTATTTAATTATTAAAGATTTCTGCCTCTTCCCCACCACCACCTACCATTCCCCCCCTCCCCCAATCAAGTCTTCTTCCCTCCACAGCCCAAAGAGCAAGCAGGTTTCCCTGCCCTGTGGGAGGTCCAAGGACCACCCACCTCCATCCAGGACTATTAAGGTGAGCATCCAAACTACCTGGGCTCCCACAAAGCCATTACGTGCAATAGGATCAAGAACCCATTGCCATTGTTCTTCAGTTCTCAGTAGTCCTCATTGTCCATTATGTTCAGCGAGACCGGTTTTGTCCCATGCTTTTTCAGACCCCGGCCAGCTGGCCTTGGTGAGTTCCCGATAGAACATCCCCATTGCCTCAGTGTGTGGGTGCACCCCTCGCGGTCCTGAGTTCCTTGCTCGTGTTCTCTCTCCTTCTGCTCCTCCTTTGGATCGTGAGACTTCAGTCCAGTGCTCCAATGTTGGTCTCTGTCTCTGTCTTCTTTCATCGCCTGATGAAGGTTAATATTCAGGAGGATGCCTATATGTTTTTCTTTGGGTTCACCTTCTTATTTAGCTTCTCTAGAATCACGAATTATAGTCTCAATGTCCTTTATTTATGGCTAGAAACCAAATATGAGTGAGTATATCCCATGTTCCTCTTTTTGGGTCTGGCTTAACTCACTCAGGATAGTGTTTTCTATTTCCGTCCATTTGTATGCAAAATTCAAGAAGTCATTGTTTTTTACTGCTGAGTAGTACTCTAATATGTATATATTCCATACTTTCTTCATCCATTCTTGATTGAAGGGCATCTAGGTTGTTTCCAGGTTCTGGCTATTACAAACAATGCTGCTATGAACATAGTTGAGCATATACTTTTGTTGTATGTTAGGGCATCTCTTGGGTATATTCCCAATAGTGGTATTGCTGGGTCGAGAGGTAGGTTGAACCCGACTTTCCTGAGAAACCACCACACTGCTTTCCAAAGTGGTTGCACAAGTTTGCATTCCCACCAGCAATGGATGAGAGTGCCCCTTTCTCCACAACCTCTCCAGCAGAGGCTATCATTGGTGTTTTTGATTTTAGCCATTCTGACAGGTGTAAGATAGTATCTTAATGTTGTCTTTATTTGCATTTCCAACCTATGAACACCTGATTTTCGATAAAGGAGCTAAAAGTATACAATGGAAAAAAGAGAGCATCTTCAACAAATTGTGCTGACAAAACCGGATGTCAATCTGTAGAAGAATGAAAATAGATCCATATCTATCACCATGCACAAAACTCAAGTCCAAATGGATTAAAGACCTCAATATCAGTCCAAACACACTGAACCTGATAGAAGAGAAAGTGGGAAGTACTCTACAACACATGGGCACAGGAGAACACTTCCTACGTATAACCCCAGCAGCACAAACACTAAGGACATCATTGAATAAATGGGACCTCCTGAGACTGAGAAGCTTCTGTAAAGCAAAGGACACTGTCACTAAGACAGAAAGGCAACCCACTGACTGGGAGAAGATCTTCACCAACCCCGCAACTGACAAAGGTCTGATATCCAAAATATATAAAGAACTCAAGAAATTAGACCGTAAAAGGTTAATCAATCCAATTATAAAATGGGGCACTGAGCTGAACAGAGACTTTTCAACAGAAGAAGTTCAAATGGCCAAAAGACACTTAAGATCATGCTCAACTTCCTTAGCAATCAGGGAAATGCAAATCAAGACAACATTAAGATACCATCTAGATGTTTTTAATTCCAGAGAACTCAGGGTTGTTGTTGTGTACTATCTGAGTCCCACAGAAGTAGGGGATGAGAATGTTGTTTACATCCACTGCCAAAATGCCATCTGAAAACTACCCTATTCGAGGGTTTCCTATCCAGTTTGCTGATTTATGAAGTTAATAGCTGTTACGGAAGAAGGCTGAGAGCACACATTATAACAAGATAGATACTGCATGGCAGAAGGGTAACTAGCAGACTGTTCTTATTTGCCTCTGTCAGTGAAGAGGGAGGGAAGTAATTAAAAGAGTTGATCTAGGGCAAGACGTCAATAATAGGTCAGCCTCTCACCATATGCTGCTTTTGGCCTTAGGCATGTTAAGGTCCTTAGCCCAATATTTCCATCTATTAAATAGTGAAAATGATAATACCCATCTCATAAGGTTATTCTGGCAATTAAAAAGCTATTACTTGTTAAAATATCTTAGAGTAAGCACCCAACATTGCTAGTTGCTATTGTCACTTCTGTTTCAGAAGACAGTCACTTTCCAAAAATTCAGCTTTCAAATAGCTTTCAATTTTCTAAGGCACCAAACCCATACTTTTGTACTTATAATCCCAAAGACCATCTATGATCTGCCAACCATGTCGGTCAGTACTGCACTTTCTTAAGGCCGTTTGATTTTAGCAACATTGCCATCCTTAAACTTTGCTTTGTGCATATGTACCTTCACTCTTTGTTCATTCTCTGAGTGACGCTTCCTTTGATAGTCCATAAAAAATTAGGTAGAAGACAAGAGTTGTAAGTAAAATGTTTAAGAAATAAAAGTGATTACGGCAGTATGAATGCTTTAATCAACCTATCTTTAGCTTCTGTCAAACTCTCATTAAAGATGAGCTATGTGATTATATGTTATTAATATTTAGAGCAAAGTGTAATTCCCTATGTTAAAATCTGAAAATCATTATGTTTTAGCTTAAAGGGGAAAAATGCATGATTGAATCTCATTCATACATGTAGATCTATATTTCAAATTAAAACCTTTTAAATCTTCATTTTCTTAAAGATTGCATTACATATGAAAATCAAATACATCTAATATTTGTGTGTAGACATTTGTGTTTTATTAATTTATCAGCTATATAAAGGAAGAAGAGTGAATATAATTTATTTCTTTTTGATGACTTTGTATCTTAAGGTATATATAATATATAGTGTATATATAATGTACTCTTCATATCATTAAAAGGATAAAAAAAAATCTTCGTTTCCCTCAGCAATTATTTGTTAAGCATCTGGCATGTCCTGGGCACTCTACTAATTATTTTAAACATAAAGATGGCATGTTGTTTCTTTAAATTGTTTGGATTCTGACGTGTGAGAATACGTGGTTTGACTGCTCTGAAACTCAAGGTGAAACCGTGTCTTCAAAGAAACCAATATTCAGAGACAGTGTGGGACTTTTAAGGAATAACTAGGTTATTAAAGTGTAGGATTAAGGTAATTATTTCACTATTTCTCAGACTGGATTGGTTCCTATGAGAGTATTGTTATATGATGAAACATCTCTGTCTTTGGCTTTTCCAGATGCACCCTTCTAGTTCTGCTAATAATGAAAGTGGATCCCTCACCAGAAGCTGAGCGAATGTCTGTGCTATGTTCTGGAACTCCCCCAGACTAGCAGAATCTAAAACAAAAAACTGCATTCCCTTAAACATTATCCAGGCTAAGGTATTCTATGACAGCACAAGGGAACAGACTGATAAAAAGCCATGCATAGACACAGACAGAAGATGTAAAGGAAGCATTTGAAAAGTACGCACGAGAGATTGGGATGTTTTCCATGCAGAGATTCTCTAAGAAGAGGTAGAACTTGAGCTTGATAGTGAATGAAAAAAAATCAATATTCAAATTTTCGGTTATAATACAGTAAGCAAAGTGTGTGCTGGATATGATAAAAGGGGAGAATTAGGTGAAAATCATGGAGTCTTAAATGAATTAGAATAAAAGGTGTGAATCATCTGTTAGGGTGGGGCATAAGATGTGCAACAATTGAGTGTATAACGTTAATGTGACTACCTATAATGTCATACAGAAGAGGCATTAAATACTATGCCAGAACATCAAGCTGGACATTTAGTAGGCACTGCTTCTTGCTATGGAGCTCGACATCTTATATTATCAACTTCAGTCACTGTTGCTTTAAATAACCGTGGCCATCTGTTGGAGGTAGTGTATGTTAGACTTTTGTTTCATAAAACCTCTGAAGACTTACAACATGAATAACAGGATTTTGTGTGTGTGTGTGTGTGTGTGTGTGTGTGTGAGAGTGCGTGTGCATGCTCAGTAGTTCAGAGGACCCTGGGAAGACTACAAACTGTTATAAAAGGTGTTGAATTTTTGTGGTGGGGACTGTATTAGGAATATATTTACCAATCAAGAATTCCAAATGAAGTGTTTCAGCTTCAATCTGGAGATGGTAAAAATATGCTGGGGGATCACTACCAGCATCCTCATAAACTACAAGCTGATACCAGAATAGTAAGAGGTGTCCATTCTGGTGTAAAGATTCAAGAAAGATGCTTAAACTAAAAAAAGCATATGCTCCTCTAATTCACAAAAATATACATCATTAAATGCAAAATAAAAAATGTTAAAAACTTGAAAAGAATCCAACCCCTGCAGCTGTCACAAGGACATGCCTACCACGTGCTCAAGAGTACAGGGGAACTGGAACTTCAGTGACTTCTGAAGCCTGTGGAGCAGGAAGCAACATCTGATACCACAGCAGCTTCAGATTACAACATGCAAATAATTTTTATACAAAGGAAGTATTTTCATTAGAAAGTGTATTGAATCCAGTCCAAAAAAGTAAATAAGGGATGCCAGAACAAAGTGACATGACCAAATCTAGCAGCTGCGTAGAGGACAGAGGAAAGGCAGAAGGAAGAAAGAAGCCCAGTTACTATACTGTGTTGTTCAGACAGCAACCATCACTGAGTATGGCAATGACTTGGAGAATAAAGTTTAGGTAGAAAGCAGCAGACAGATGGGGGCTCATCAGTGACAACAAAGACGAGAACCAGCAGGGCCAGTAGTGATTGCCCAGATGAAATTCAATAAAAACATTATCATATAGGGAGGTAAAAAAAAAAAGAAATGTAGGGAAGATGAGTGAAATGGACCCATTTTTAGGGTAAGGTTAAGGACAGAATAGTATTGTGGTAATGGAAAAGAAATGAGAGATATTAAAAGAGTGAAAATAGTGACTGTGACAAATATTATCGGATCCCAAAGGGTATCTGAAGAGGGAGGGACCTTGAATTTGAAGTGGTTATGCTTCCATGATATGTAATATGGTGGTCAAACACAGTGCTACTTCATAAGTGAAGAGAGGCAATTCATCTGAGGAAAAGAGTCAATCAGATTAGACTGCGAGACATTTTCTTGTTGACTAATTAATGAAGCAGGGCCCTCATCCCTGTATTGTGGTCCTAGATTGTGTAAATATATAGGCATGGGGTACAGGGGAAGAAAACTGGCATGGAGTATAGGGTAGGACAATAGTCATGAAGTACAGAAGAAAACAACAGGCTTGGGGTACAAAGGAAGACAATGAGTATGGGGTGCAGGGGAGAACAACAGACATGGAGTACAGGGGAAAACAATAGGCTTGGAGTACAGGGGAAGACAACAGGCATGGGGTACAGGGGAAGACAACAGGCATGGGGTACAGGAGAAGACAACAGACATGGGGTACAGGGGAAGACAACAGGCATGGGGTACAGGGGAAGACAACAGGCATGGGGTACAGGGGAAGACAACAGGCATGGGGTACAGGGGAAGACAACAGGCATGGGGTACAGGGGAAGACAACATGTATGGATTACAGGGGAAGACAACTGGTATGATGTACAAGGGAAGACAACAGACATGGGGTACAGGGGAAGACAACATGCTTGGATTACAGGAGAAGACAATTGGCTTGGGGACAGGGAAGGCAACAGGCATGTGGTACAGGGGAGGACAACAGGCATGGAGTACAGTGGAGGGCAACAAGCACTGCAGGCTGTAGCACTTCACTGTCACTACAACGAAAGAAACATAGAACTTGGGTATTTGAGTAATTTATGGAACAGTTAGTCAGAAAAAAAGAAAGAGAGAAGGACAACTTGGTGGAATAACAATATAAAGCAAACACTACAAGCTGAAATATGCTTTAGACATTGATATGGTTTCTGAAGGTTATTCCCTCTTTAGGGCTTTTACTGATGATGGGACACAAAATAATAATTTATGTTGAAATATTTGAAAAATAAAAATCAGTTATTCCAAAATAGTTCTTTAAAGATTGCAAGCCCAAGATCAAGAAGTTTTTCTTTTTATGATATACAACCAGCATTTCTCCGCTGCATCCTAGACTTAAGAAAACTACAGACTTCTTAAATGACTAAAAGAGTACTTCAATAAGCTGTAAAACTAAATATATGGATTTGAGAAAACCAATGTCTTTGGGGTACAAAAAAATAGGGTTTATTTTGCTGTCAGAGTTTATTTCAACCATAACAGTGACATATCTTTGCAATCAGGGTTGGCAAAGTTGGACTCTGTTTGACTTTACAGTATTCAATTTCATTTTTAAAACATCTAATGCAAATTTAATACTTTTATCTTTCATGACAAGTCTTAGCTCACTCTGAAATAATCACTCTATTAATATTTTTGCTCATTCAGATAGTTCAATTCATTATTACAAAACAGCAAGCATCCCCAACTTGTCATTAATTCCTACTGTTTTAATTATAAGCAAAAATACTCCATGAAAGTCTTTTGTCAGTAATGGCACTATAAACACAATCTTATGTAAAGATATGAAAATAAAATAAAGAAATTCTTTCTTCATCAGTATTCTGGTGAAAATACCATATTTTGTGGCAAAAATATGATGTCTGTCAAAATAGTTATTATTTATTTTAATTAAATAACACACGTGCAAACAAAATAAGCAATAACAACAACACAAAGCATTGCTTGGAAGTTTCTACTTCCAACTTCACTTTTCTATTGGGAACAACCTATAGTCAGAGGCAGCACTTTTATAAAGTAGTTCCACATTTGCTCAGACCTCACATATTTCTGCACGGCTCTCCATACCAACTTTGTTCTCATTTCCTCACACTGTGGTTACATGTAAATGATGGATGCAATGTCAAAAGATTCCCACTATATAAATTTTAAAATTAAGTATTACATAAAATCTTCCCAGAAACCAAACCCAATTTCAGGAATTAGTAGAATGTTTGCATCATAAAGCTTACAATTTGAACAACTTATTTAAAAATGTATGTTCTGAATGTATCTTCAGGTTGGATAAGTAAGGAAAAGGTCATAGTATATTTTATAGACTCATTGTAAATGTTGTTTTTAATCTAGATAAGAAGTTATTGCTAAGAGAACTCTTAAATTGTCAGATCCAGACAATGAATTTAAGGGTAGTCAACACTAGAAAGTTTTAGCTTAAAGAAAATACTAAAAACCAAGTCTGACAAGCAATTGTATGTATGTATCTCTACTCCCTCCCCTCACAGACATTCACTACAAATAGTGAAAAACCATAGAGCTGTATGAAGGTGCAAAGGCATTTATACACAGCAGATGAAAACTGAGTTCTGTATGGAGGAATTACTCCTTACCCACGGTTAACAATCTTAACTTACATCCAGAAGGATTAATGAAGATAACTTCTACTAGGACTACAAATGTGTGAATAAAAATCTTCACTTTTTTCTCCTTAATATTAGCACAAAAGCCGGTGCATTTTTTTTCTAATGAGGAATGACTTTAGCAAAATCTCTTAAATATTTATGTCTTAGAGATCTACAATAAATGTCTATTAACATGGAGGTTTTTTTGAGTATGAGCAAGGCATCAATTCACTAAAATACATTCAACACTAAGAACTAATTCAATTTACTAATTGAGTCCCCTTTCCAAATCTTAAAATATTTTATATATAGTGTGAGCAAATGTCATATACAGTTATAGATAATCAGCGAAGCAACATGCTCCCATCTAGACCAATAAAGACATTGCTCAGTGTGTTGCCTGCCTTTCAGTACCAGCTTTAATCATCTTTACACACTATGATTAAGTACACATAAAAATGCCCATTATTACAAAATAGTGTAGACCTACATAGATAGTAATAAATGTTTAGAATCTCTGAGGCACTTGTGATATCTTTTGTGAATTTCTATCTGATCCATATGGAAGAATTAAGAAAAAACTTACATGAAGAATAAATTTTTTTTCACTTTTTCATTGAATTATTGTGAAATGCCTTGGATGGCACAGTGTGGATAGTGGAATATTAGAACATGTATAAAAATAAAAGCCCGTCCTTAAGGTCTTAACTGTTGGACAAAGTTTGATAATTTCTACTTCAGAACTAGTGTGAATTTCAGTTCCCATTTTTACCTATTAATAGTTTTCAGTTAAGGTATAGACTTTTATTTGCTTGTTTTTTTTTTTTTTTTTGTTGTTGTTGTTGTTGTTTTTCGAGACAGGGTTTCTCTGTGGTTTTGGAGCCTGTCCTGGAACGAGCTCTTGTAGACCACGCTGGTCTCGAACTCACAGAGATCCACCTGCCTCTGCCTCCCGAGTGCTGGGATTAAAGGCATGCACCACCACTGCCCGGCTTAGACTTTTATTAAATTAGCAGATAGGTCATTATACTATAACCATAAATTGATCTTTCACTCATGAATGTGTTAATTGTTCTTTTCTGCATGATTGTAAGTAGCTAATATTCACTATTAATGCTGAACAGATACCATCTATATACAATTTAGATTAAACCTGCATATGAAATAGAAATTGCATATACCATCTGTGAAGAAATAGCCTCATACCTAATTAATATGTACCATGTATAACATTTCACTTCATTACTGAAAACAAGCTATAAAACACAAAGTTGAATTTCATTTAAAAAAGAAAAAGTTAATTTATTGGGAATGAGATGTTACCTACAGGAATACTACAGATATTGGTTACAATATTCTTTGCTAAGGAAAATACAACATGAATGCAACCAGACTCAGAAGAAATAAGAACAAATCTCAAAAGACTACCACTCAATAAGTATTTAGAATCTGCTATATTCTAGGCAAATGGCATAGTAGCATTTACATAGTGGAAAAAGCCTATATAGTACTTAGAATAAGTACCTTCCTACACACTTTACATAACCCCATAAGCTTAGTGTTATTAGTTCTGTTATAGAATATTATTTCAAGATGTGCTACATTTGTTTATGCTATGGAGCATTTGTTTCAATGATGAAAAAATGTGTTGCCTTCTTTAATGCTGCATTTTTTTTTAACTCTGTGAAACTGTGTTGTTTTGCCTGTCTAAAATACCTTATTGGTCTAATAAAGAGCTGAATGACCAATAATGAGGTGAGAAAAAGTAAAGACAGGGCCGCAGATGGAAAGAATAAGTAGAAGGAGAAAAAGAGCAAAAGGGATGTCCAAGAGAAGGAGGAGGACTCAAGTGGCCAACCATCCAGCTACACAGCAAGTGACAGAATAAGAAGTAAAGAAAGATATACATAAATAAAGAAAAATAAAATCCTAGAGGCAAATGATAGATGAGATAATTTAAGAAAAACTGTCTTGAAACAAGCCAAAATAAAGCTGGATATTTATAAGAAAAAATAAGCCTCCATGTGTCTTTATTTGAGAGCTAGGTGGCAGGCCCCCAAAGAGCAAAGAGTAAAACCAACCAACAGCATGTCTTACTTTGCAGATATTAAAACTGGAGCCTAAAGAGGTGAAATGACTTTTCAATACAACAGCAGAGAAAGAGTAGGAACTTTTACTGACATAATCTGTTCTCAGGTCTGATGGAGGAAGGTCATGGGCTAATAAAGAAACTGTTTTGGCCCATTTGATAGGCCAGCCTTTAGGTGGGTGGAGTAAACAGAACAGAATGCTGGGAGGAAGAGGAAGTGAGCTCAGATGCAGGGCAGCTCCTCTCAGAGGCAGATGTGATGCAGCCAGCCTCCAGGTCAGACATGTTCAATCTTTCCCGGTAAGACTAGTGCTCTACAGATTAGTAGAGATGGGTTGATCGGGATATGAGAATTAGCCAGTAAGGGCTAGAGCTAATGGGCCAGGCAGTGTTTGGATGAATACAATTTATGTGTTGTTATTTCGGGGCATAAGCTAGCTAGGCGACCAGGAGCTGGGGCGGCAGGAACACAGTCCTCAGCTCCCACTACACAGGTCTAGAGAATAACAGGTATTAGAGGGCTTATGGAATCAGACAAGTCTATTAGAAAACTCAGGGGGGTGGGCAGGAGGAACACCAGGTGTGAAACAAGGTTAGAACTGCCTAGGAGCAAATACACAGGATCTTGGTGGCCACACTAGGGATTTTGACTTTCAAGGATATTAAAATGGAAATGGTATGGGAAGTACTTCTGTATCTGTGTTTCTTTCCGTCACATGCAGAATTTGGCCAGCTTGCACTAAAACTCACTAAAACCTTCTAGGCCTTAGATTACAGGATGACTGCCATTCTCCATAAGGATTCTTTGTGGGTAATGGGAATTCAATATGTAGTCCTATGCTCATGTGGGGAATGCTTTAACCACTGGTCTGTATTTCTAGATTCCAGTAGCCTAGGCCCAAAACATCTTTCCCTAAATATGGAAATAAATGGGGAAGAAAATGAAAGGGAAGTACAGGATTCTGTTAGTCAGGGATCCATTCTTATAACAAGACACTGAAGGTGGGGTAACACATAAATAAAAACAAACAAAAAAACAAAACAAAATAATAATAATAATAATAATAAAAAGGTTCATTAGTTCCTTAGTTTTGAAAACTAAAAGTCCAAGAACAATGTTTTTCTTTCTTTGACTGTGGTGAGGGACCAATGACAGATGGCATCAGAGCAGGACACACAGAGAGAGAGAGAGAGAGAGAGAGAGAGAGAGAGAGAGAGAGAGAGAGAGAGAGAGCAGGTAGCCTGAGACAGGGAAGACCAGTCATTGTCTGTTGAACAGTTCCTTCAGGAGAACAAAGTAAATCCCATAAGTATTAACAAAATATCTCCTAAATGGTGGGATTTTCATGAACTCCCAGTAGTCTCCAACTCTGAATTATTCCAACCCTGCTACTGTGGAGCTAAGATGCAGGCACACAAGCCTTTGAGGGACATATTTAAACTGTAACCCAACTATAACAGACAGCTAGGGCAAACTACAGATTCCTACCATGTGATCAAAGTTATATTGCATTGGTTTAAACAATGACATCGAAGCAAATGGCAGGGCAGTAAAATTATGTTTTCCCCTTGGTTAACTAAAAGAATGTGTTCTGAACTTAAGTTCTGCTACAGAATAGTGCATAAAATGCCTTGTCTCAAAACAAGATTAGAGAGAATTTTCTTAGTTTCATGAAGCATGTTCTTACTGGGCAGAACAGTGGGTAATCAACAGATATCAGATACTGGAAGTATTAAGTTGTAAAGAGTTAATTTTCATCTCGTGTACACGTGGTTTATTTTCTCATGATATCATCAGGATATTTGATTGACATATGAATTCTAGGACATTTAGCTTGCTTTTGTACTTATGTAGATGTAATATTCCTCTCAAGAAATAGCTTAACTTTCATGGAGTTCTCACACATACTCATAGCCGATTTAAAGTTGAGTAACTATCTTTATGCCAAAGAGAGATTTTAATATGGTGGTAGTGGGTATTGAGATGGGCTTTGTTATGAAGCCTATCCTGGCCTAAATTTCATAATCCTCCTGCCTCAGCAGTTCAACTCCTGGAATTAAAGGTATGTTCCACTCCGCCCACAAGAAAGATTTCATGTTTTGGTTTGTGACTCATGGAATTTATTTGTAACAGAATATCTAAAAAAAGTCAGATTTTAATTATAAATGGAAAAATCATTGTGCTTTCTTTTAACTATTCCCCATCTGCCCTTTAATGAATCAATGTACTATCTGATCCACACAAAATAAAATAAAAATAGTCTTATCAATAACTTCAATTTCTAGTTGATTATATTTATACATATGATACTGTTTAAAGTAAATCATGTTAAGTAGATATCACTAAATATGTCTTTTGAAACATTCAGGTGTCATTATTGCACACCATGTACCCTTAAAAATATTTCAGGAAGACTACGTTGATAAGGAATTTCAATGGATTCTACATAAAACACTGTTGTCACAAGACATGTTTAAATAATCGAGCATTTATAATAATAGTTTGTGAATGCCACATAATTTAAATCAACATAAAATTGCATTGTATAAGAAAATAGATGATTTAATCTCAGGAATAATAAGTGATTAAATATGTCTATCCACGTTTTAATTTAGTTAGAAGAAGACATTGGAAACTAAATCATTTTCATCTTTAATATCTTTCCCCTAATACGAGGTTGCAATGAGAAACTTTGTAGTCGAGCTTTGCAATAATTCTCTCTTTCTTTATAATTGTTATATGAGTCTTTTCATTCAAAGTTCTGCCTAATAGTCTTAGCAATGATATGGTAATACTTCCTGAATTTGATTAAATTAAAGAATTCATCCAATTACCACCAAATAAGAATGTAATTAAACCATTATTTAAAATTTAAGGTTTTTGCAATCTTGAACTCAATATCCCCAAACACTAGCTGTTACTCAGGAACAGTATATAACATTACTATTGACAACTGTTCATATAACAAATTTTGGGTTATTCAATTTCATGGTGTTTAGCACCACTCTTTTAATTGTCTTGATATTTCAATTTTTATATTCTAAAGTTACTTAATATTGTCACTAAATAATTATTATTTTAGAGGGACAGAGAAATAATCATTATTTTAGAAAGAAAGAGGAAGAGAGAGAAAAATAGCACATGAGAATAAAGTACACAATTTCTTTTAAATATACAGACTAGATATATTTCTAAACATAAAGTTCTAACACTTTTGTTGATTTATTTAGTTGTATTAGAGTGCTTTGGCCTTAATTCCATTCACATGTGTTATAAAGAAATCCTATTATTTCATTCACAAGGATACAGTGGAGAAGCAGACATGAATCCCAAGACAATAGGTATATTTGGTGTTGGATTAGGCTACCATTAAAAATGTGCCATGACAACTAAACCATCTGCTACCTTGCTGTTTTGTGGAGCTGTTTATCTGTGTTAATGTGCTTCTACATCTCATTTCACAGTGTACCAGCATCGCTCCAGAAACTCTCTAGGAAAGCACACAAGTCACTAACATTCTATAGCACTTAGAAGCAGTAGTACAAACAAATAAACACTATAAATTCTCAAAAGAGAAAAGTCCAATAATCAATCAATCTTGTAAATTCTAATTTTCATTTAAGTTCAAAGGTCTCCAAATGTCTTTGAGTAAGTGTCATAAGGGATTCTCTAGACATCCATCTAAAATTGTAGTGTATGGATTCCCAATCTCCCTCAGGTGCACAATACACCTTATCAGTTTTTATTGATAGGGGTAATGCTATGAATTAACATTACAATACACTCAATTTTTTTCCACTGATACATATTTATTGAACACTATATATGAACTACTTATGTAGAATATCTGTCTGTAAGGATGGTTGTGATTTGAGAATGCATATGTTGAGAATGTTACTAATTCAATGCTTATGAACATATATATAAAAGCTTCAATGGATTAAGCATTTAAGATTTTAGGTATTTAAATCATTAAAAAACTAGAAATGAACTCAGTTTATTCAAAATTCATTCATCTTCCCACTTCATATTTACCCCTAGAGTAACACTTTGAATGTAGCATTAATATAAGGTTATTAATATAAGCTTGCTCAGCCTAGATACAGGGGGGGTGGCCTTGGTCCTGCCTCAAAGTGATGAGCCAGACTTTGTTGACTCCCCATGGGAAGCCTTACCCTCTCTGAGGAGTGGATCAGGGGTAGGGTAGGGGGAAGGTGAGAGCAGTGGGAAGAGGGGAGGGAGTGGAAACTGGGATTGGAATGTAAAATGAGAAAAGGTTGTTTAAAAAATAAATTTACAAAACCAATAAGCTATTTAGTCTATAGATGGTATAAGACCTAAACCATTAAGATTTCACAGCATATGAATTTCTACTTTAAGTGGATTTTTTCTTAGTAATTTAAAGATTTTTTTAAGGTAATGTGAATAAAAGTAGAAAAGCAGATTTTTAAGACCTCGTGTGACAAGAGGAAGCTACAGTGGATGTCAATCAGGGGTTTATTAGTTTAATTTTTAACTTCCCATCTCTTAGTCCTGGTTTTAATTGGGATCGTTGTAATTGATGTTATTTAGTGTCTAGAAAGAGAGGCCCATGAGGGCTCCATTAGCCTTCTTGGGATAACAAGCAAAGGTAATAACTTCCCCTATTAAGCAAACAAAGACTGTGGCCAACTCTCATTTGGCTTGTCAGCGCCTTCTCGCCAGGACCACTCTGCCTCCTTTCTTGTATATGGGGTTGGCCAGACAGCACACAGGCTGTGCTATCATTTCTGCCTGGCAAGTTTTTAAAGCATTTCCTAAATAAAACATTTAAAATTTAAGAATCATTCTTTCATTGCACATTGTTACCGAAAGCCAAGAACGTGAGTTGTCCTCCATGGTGCTCCTCCATGTACCTTTTACTTCTGTCACTAATAAGCGTCATTAACATACTGGAACTGAAATCACTCTGCTTAATACGATCATTTATTTTAATAGAAAGTGCTCTGACAGAGATGGCTTAGATTTCTCCGTAGTACTGGGCAGTCTACTACCCACTACTGACTGAAAACTGCAGTTTTCTGGTGAGCGCGGAGTAATATTTCCCTATGAGCAATATGAGAAGCTACTTCTGTAGAGGATCCAATGGGCTGGCTATTTAGGTATCACAAATACCTAAATATGCATATTCATGGTTTTGGGGACCACAGACACCCTGCAGTGTTTGACAGCTCCATGAGCAGTAGGTTGCTGCACTGTTCAGCTACCTTCTGCTTTGGTTCTTCTTTTGCCAACTGCAATCTCTTTCTTTACCATATGAGCCAGAAAAACAAAAATACTAATACAGGAAAAAGGCTTTAAATGTTTCCATGTTTCCATGTTAAGCACATATGGAGTTTTCATAATTGAGGAATATTAGTTAAAACAATAACCTAAGAAACAGCTCACAAACAAGTCCATATTAGCATATATCTTCCTTTACTAGTATTTGATCACATCTTATTTTGCATTGTTTTTAATAATTGAAGTAAAGTACAAACAAACAAACACAGGAGATATTCACATGTGAAGTTCTCAGAAATTTAGTGTTCATATGTTCTTAAGTTTTGCAAATTTCAAGAGGCATTTTGTTTTATAAGAATCCTCTCAGAATCTTCATAATTTACACATCTTACCAATTCACCTGGTAATGAACTGGCTCGGTTGACATTTTTAAAAAATAGCCAGAGGGTTTATTAAGTTCTTAGCATAAAATTTCAATTTCTTGAGAATCCATGCATTAAATATATGAAGATTTACAATGGCACATAGCATATACTTTCACATATGCATTGAAATGTACCGACTTCTTGCAAATATGCTTATGTAGAAGTGTTTGTGGAGCCTTCTTCATGATCTATAAGGAATTTGATATAAGATGCATCCATTAGGTCTAGTAGTCTTTTCGTCTGTTAAAGGAATGACAGGAGCCAGGCAACTGTAGTACATGCCTGTAATCCCAGCACTCAGAAAGTAGAAGGAGACGAATCTCTGAGTTCAAGACCAGCCTGGTCCAGGATGGCCAAGGCTACACAAATAAACCATGTCTCAAAAATCAAAAGCAACAACAAAAGAGGGTGACACAACGAGCCACTTCCCAGGTTTGATATGAGAAGTAAATGAGGTAAGTGAATAAAGTACTTTATAGAAGGAATAACTTTACTTATCTTCCCTTTAAGCCTTGTTTTACACTAGCTAGTAATCTATCCAACCTCTGTAAAGCTATTTCATTTTATTTCTATGTTTCTAGGACTTATCACTCTATCACCCAAAGTTTAAGTACTCACTAAATATGGTTTTGAAATATTGAAAAATTAAAGATTTTTTGACTGGGATTAAATAAGATGATTGGTCATAGAAGTATGTCAATACTCATTCACTTAACATTAAAAGAATTCCTTATAACTTGAAGTTTAAAGTTTTAAGTAAGCATGTAATAAAAAATATACATAGGACTTCCACCAATGTATTCCAGTGACTTATAACCTCATATCATCTCACAAATGTAACTGTTTGTGAATGACACTTTGTTGTTTAAGAAGATCCTAGGAACACATCCATGATTTCATTTAGTTCCTGATAACTATTGAGTGAAAAACACTTAATACTTAGGAACTTGTGACTTCAGAGTTTAAGAAGATCAATTATCTTTTCACTGCATATGTGAGAAGCTTCCAGGGCAATTGGTTTTCCTGTATTTGGCCAGTACATCACTACTACATTAATACTACATTTAAATTATAAAAATATTCTAGATTAGATAGTTTTAAGTTATTCAGTTAAAGAGCAACTTTTCTTTAGATACTATTTTTGAAAAGCATAATTTGTTTTTTGTTGCTTAAAATCCTCTACCCACCTATTTTACAGGCTACATTTGACTAAATGACATACATGCTAATCATTTTCATAACAGAAAGATGTAATCTTATTGCTTGTTATTCCCATTAAGATATTCATTGAGTAACAACATGGCAGTCTCAGTTGTCACTTCTCTTGGAGAGGTAGCAACAGGCAACATCAAACATGTCAGGTTAGACCTTAGCTTTGAAGATGAGCTGACGACAGGCCAGGGCCATTGTGTGTGTCAACTACTAATCTTGAATTTCCCATTGAGACATAAAAGCCAAAGAGGACTTTGTTTCAAGCAGGTTAAGATAGCACAAAAGAAGGAAAGTTGTACAGATTTCATTGTTGTTGTTGTCCACATCTTCAGTTATGAATACAAGAGAGGGTATTACTATCAACATTCTTAAATTGAGACTCTTAGAGCAACCTTAACTCCTGCTACAGATAATCACCAGTCAGAGGAGATGTGCTCCACTACAGGTTTCTTGGTAATTCTGTAAATCTTACACACTTCAGAAACTCAGTCTCACCTATTCCCAGCCCGTTGGGACTTTTTGATTTCTGGCCACCAATGACAGTGGCCATTCTATGTGGGTTCTAGTCAGTTTCTTGAGAAGAGAATCACATAGTGTCTTCATTCATTCTCCCCTTTTATACCTTTTCTTTCTTTCTCTTCTTGACATTGGTAACTATGAGATTACATGCTCACTGGGCCACCATGCATGTGGAACCCTACAGAGTAGGGAAGAAGTCAACCTTTGATGCACAGGAGACTGGATATTACACAAACTCCTTCACTTTGTTCCTCCAGAGGACCTTTCTAAGCTGCAATGGCTCAGATGACAGAGCACACCAAAACCTTTGATCAAAGGTTTCTCTGACTACTGCTTTCCTGAAATTATACTCTCTGAAAAATAACACATGCAAGCTACTGCTTCACGCTTTGCATTCTGGGAGCTAAGACTAAAACACACAGTATTGACAAAAACAGGAAATAAAAACAAATATACAATAAAATCCCTTACTCTTCACTAATACACCTAGAATCTTCTACAAACTTTGAAATGAGCGAAATCATAGTTTTTTGAAACTCAAAGGGAGGTATAAGTAGGTGTGATTGATTTGACCAAATATTGTAGAATACCAGGGTTTCCTTTCCTTTTCTACATAGTATAAAATGTGTAAAATCAAAATATTCTGAAATTTATTACTAATATTATTTTATTTACCATAATTAATTAAAAATAAAAGCAAAAATTGACCATTACAAAAACACCTGAATTGCATTTCCCAATGTTCCTAATTTCTTGCCCTTTTTTGAAGTTTCAATTCACCCCACATAAGTTACTGATCTGAGAATATGCATATCACATGTTAGCACATTTCTGTGTTTTAAAACACATGAAAAGAAAGATATGTTTCCTTTTCAATATTATAATTTGTTTTAATTAACTTTCAGATTAGAAGGTTTCTGTGGCCTTTACAAACATTTTCCCTGTTTTTTTCTTTCTTGTTCCTCCCCCAGTCCTGCTACTTTTTCCCTCTGTACCCTTTTGTCCCCATTATTCTCCCTTCTACCATACTTTCTCATGTATCTCTCTGTTTTTCCTAAATCTTTCTCCTGGAACATCTTTTCTTTTCTTGTCTCATGGACCTTATTTCTGTGTCTAACTTATGATTCATCTTATTTCAGGAAAAAATTTAGAGTAAAGAATTATGAAAATGGTTTGGTCTTTGACCAACTGCCTTCTTGCACAGAGGACATTTCATTGGTATTCCTTGGCATTTCACTTATATTTTTATTCATCAAAAGTGATGATTATTGAGACTGGAGAGGTTGTTTAGTGGTTCACAGTACTTTTTACTTTTGCAGAGGATCTTGGTTTGATTCTAGCACTCACATGGAGATGCTCATGTGTCTACAGTTCCAGTCCCCAGGGTTTTGACAGCCTTGTCTAGCAGAGGGAGATGCTCACATGTCTACAGTCCCAGTCCGCAGGATTTTGAAGCCTTGTCTAACCTCTGCAGGTATTGAATGCAGGTGATGTGCAGATGCACACACAGAAAAAAACATCCAGACACATAATACTGTTTTTTTTAATCTTTCTCATTTTAGAATTATGATTCTACTACTTTGCATCCAGGAAAGAGTTCAAAATAAACATCTAATTTGACTCTGGGTAGAAATGTGTAAAATTTTCATTATATCATTGCTCATATCTACAGAATGGGCATTGAGTTGAACCACTGTGAGGAAAATACATGTCTATATGCATGCAAACCCTTGGTGCATGGTGTCTTGTTAGCATTAGGTTTTTATGTTAAAGAGAGGAACAAAAGAAATATAGACTTAATTAGAGCCATTGTAAAAGAATGAGAAGATCACTTTTCTCCTAGAAAGTCTCTAGCTCTGAAATAGCTACAATAATGGTCATTTTCATCACCTCCTTACTCAATTACTCTTTATGGTTTCAGGAATGTTTGAAAATCCCAATACTACTACTATAAATCAGTTTTCAAATGTTATATTGTTATTCATAATAAAAATGAGTTGCATATTCTGCATTTTTCCTTTATTTTTTGCTGACCAGGACCTTGCTTGACTGAACTGTGACTACATTGAGGCCCCTGCCCAACACATTTACCTTTATAACAGTGTCAGCCACAACATTTTCAATATTTGATCAGTATTTTGGGGATAATCATTGGATGTCAATCAGCCTATTATTGTAAGAAAATTAGTTTCTTAGAAAGGATTCATATACCCTTGTGATAGCTAGTTTTTATGTCAATTTGAAACAAGCTTGAGTCATTTGACAGAAGGAAACCTCAGTTGAAAAAATGTCTCCATAAGATTATTGTATCTTAATTGGCCATGTTCCCTGAATCTCCCTGGGAAGACTGCTCTATTGTTTTATTTTATTTTTTAAGGGAAACAGAGGAAGACTTGATCTGTGAGAGAGAGCAGGTTGGTGAGGTGAGGGACTGGGAGGGGTGAAAGAAGGAGAAAGCAAACTGGAGTTGGAATGCAATGTGTGAGGACATAAAACAAAACAAAACAAAACCGGAGGCCTGGCTATAGTGGTGCACGCCTTTAATTCCATCACCCAGAAGGTAGAGGCATGAGGATCTCTGTGAGTTCAAGGCCAGGTCTATAGAGCTAATGCCAGGACAGGCTCCAAAGCTACACAGCTAAACCCTGTCTCAAAAAAAAAAAAAAATCAAATAAACAAACAAACAAAAATCCTATCTGTAAGAAAGCCTGTAGGGCAATTTCTTAATCAGTGATTGATGTGGGAGGGAACCAGATCACAGTGGGTGGAGCCACCTCTCAATTGGTGGATCCTGGGTTGCCTCGAATCTCTTGTTCTGTTTGAATCCTTTTCCTCTTCTTCCTTTAGTGATGAACAGAAACATGGAACTGAACTATAAGCCAATAAACCCTTCCCTCTCTGAGTTGATTTTGGTCATGGTATTTCATCCAGCAACAGAAACCCTAAGACAACTTCTAACTCAAAATTGAACAACTGGGGATGAACTCTGAAAAGTTTAAATACAGTTACTATCTTAATGGAAGTTAACTTCAAAATGTCCATAATTGTCAGTAGATTCACTTTCCTGACAGAATCTCACAAAACAATCATGTGCTTGTTTTATGTATTATAAACACTTTTGTTTTCTCATAGGGGAGCAACATAATCACCCAGAACCTGATTTCCTGGGCAACTAACTGATAAAACCAACACTCAAAAACATGTTTTTGCCTTTGCTGTTTCCATTTCCTTGTGCTTTTCTTTCATTCCATTGTTAACTAAATCGCTATACAATTTTAGTAACAAAATTTTATAACTAGAACAGATTTTAGATGCTGTTCTTTCTAGCTCCAACTTAAAAAAATGCTGAAAGTTTCTTTATGAACCCAAAAGAAATTAAGATTTTTAATGTATGATATGGAGGCTTTCCATTGCCTCCCTTGATGAAGGAGGTCAACCTCAGTCTGCTCCAATTTATGGAATAAGAAACAAAGAGCAGAAAGCCTTCATGTGGCTATGTGGCTCACATGAAGGACCCTGCTCTCATTCTGTTGTAATAAGAGCAGTGGGGCTGCGTCCCCGGCACCCAGCCGCCCGCATGGCTAGCTTTATATCTGAAATAATTACATGGAAACTGTATTTTTTTAAACATTGTCTGGCCCATTAGTTTTAGCCTCTTATTGGCTAGATCTTACATATTGATCTAACCCATTTTTGATATATTATGTAGCCCCATGAGGTGGCTTACCAGGGAGATCTTAGCCTGTGTCTGTCTTGAGTGGGAGAATTATGGCGACTCCTGACTTGGCTTTTTTTTTTCCAGCATTTTTTTCTGTTTACTCCACCCACCTAAGGGTTGGCCTATCAAATGGGCCTAGGCAGTTTTTTTATTAATTAACCAATGAAAGCAACAGATTAATACAAGACCCACCTCTATCATCATTCTATGTCCCTAGGAGAAAATTTCTGTTCTGGATGAGATCCTTTTGCTTCCTTGTTATCTTAGAAGCTATTTGACAGTTTGTATGTAAGATATGCAGAGGTGGCAACTGTGTTACAGTTTTAAAGTTCACTCCAGGGCAAAATAAATGAACACTTGGTTTATATAAAGTTCTGTAAAGTAAGTATGAATAAATAGTCACCTTCAAGAAGGTATATTTGTGTTATTTTTAAAACCGAAAGGATGAAAGAAATGAAAGCCAATATTAGGGTGTAAGTAATAATAATGTGTCAAAACTAGAAATATAAGGTAGAGTTGATTTATTTATTTTTAGATATGACATTGAATAAAAGAGAAATCAGAGTAACATCTGTCTACTAAAGTAGTTTTTCCTTTTTTAGCATAATATTCCATCTACAAAATATCTCAAAGTCTCTATGGAATATTTTGGTCTTGTTTTACATTTGAACAGTAGTCTTATTTTGTTTTTGTAAAAGGTGTCCCTATATTCTCTATATAGTCCAAGTGGATGCTGAAAATTGACGGTTCTCCTGGCTCTGTTCCCTGAGTGTTGGAATTACAAGTATATGCTCTTGTTGGCAATTCTCCTGCCTCTGTTCCCCGAGTGTTGGAATTACAAATATGTGCTACTATGACCAACTCTAGAGAACCGTTCTCATCACTAATTTAAACTGAGAATAGAGATACAGCTTTAACTCAACAAATCACTGCATTTTACCAGACTGCTAAAACATATTTATAACCACAGAATAATGGGAAGGAAATCAAACAAAAACTATGATAGTCCATCTGTATGTGGAAGCAATATATGTAGACACTGAAATGTGGGCAGGATTACAAGACAGAAAAGAAATCTGCTGAGCAGTTACCCGGAAGAAGAGTAGAGATAAAGAAAAAAAAATAGTTAAGTGGAAAATTTGACAATAAAAAAATGAAACATGACAATATGTAAAACATTCTAGAATGACCAGCTTATCTATTATTTTTTACATAAAAATGGGATGTTAATAGAACCAGACCAATGATAGTAGTTGCAGGAGTAAGGGATCTAGAGAGAGCAGCAGCTCTCAGGTAGCAGGATGCCTGTGGTCCAAATGGTGAAGGGAGATGAGAAGGTTTGCTGTTTGCTTGGTATCATGGAAATGATTGGTGCATCAAAGCTTCAAGGAGACTGTTCACTCTCTCAAAAATGTTATCCATCTCTGTGGTCTGTTTCTTGATGTGACTGTGAGTGTGTGTATATATGTGTTCATTCCTATGGATGAATATGCCCATGCCAGGGCAAGTGTGAAGATCAGAGCACAACAGGTGGTATAACTTGCACCTTGTTTCAGACACGCTTTTCTTGTTTTTCTGATGAGTGTGCTAGGCTAGTAGGCTCACATGTCCAGGGAGTCTACTGTCTTCACCTCCCATCTTTTGTTGGAGGGCTGAAATTACTGGCTCCTACAGTAGAGCATTCAAATTTTTTTAGGATTCTTGGTACTAAAACTCAAGTCTCAAGCACTTTTACCCACTAAGACATTTCCCCAGACCAGAAGTTTCTCATTTTTAAGACAGTTTGCTCTAGGTCTTAATTTTAATGGACTATTTTATTTCTCAGAAATTCAGAATCCCTAAGGAAAAAATGAGAATTTCTGTAGTGTGTATTTGAATTGATATAATTTATAAAAAATATTTTGCAGCCAATTATTCATTTAGAATGAAAAATCTTATCCAATTTCCCAATGTTTTAATTTAGTCTTTATCTAATTTGCCAATATTAAATCTGAAGTTATAACACTAGAGCTCAAAGCCAATCCTGGGTTCTTTTTCTCTTCAGTCATTCTCAAAGTATATTTTGTAGTTCTCTTACTTACAAAAAAAAAATACATTGAAGTTTGCACCAAAGTTAATTGTTAAATAACAATGTGATGCTTCTTAGAGAAAAAATTCATGCAGTATTGCATAACTGGAAGAGACAGCATGGTTGTAAGAAATGGAGTAACAATAATATCAAGAAAAATGGTTCCCAGACATAATGGGGTTGATGCATATAGAAGATCTTAACAGTTGGGACAGCATGCACAAGACCTGTGCAAGTTTCACCAAGACAGCATCCTAGCACGTGGCAGGGGTGGGGGTGGGGTAGTGGTGGTGGATTGTGAGTAGGGAAATGGGGGGAATGCACAGGGATATGGACCTGAAATTCCCAAAGGAGTTGAGGAGTTATTATCCTTTGATAGATGTTTGGGCAAGGAGAGTTGATTTTCTTCAGCTATGTGATCCTTCTGGTAGGATGACCAAAAAGAAAGCCAGGCCTCACACCTAAACTGTCTTGGCAACAAAAGGTGAAGTCTATGGGGAAAGAAACAAAAAGAAAATGAAGAAATCTCAAGTTAGGTGTGAAAAGATAGAAGGGTAAAGAAGGTGGTAAGCAGAGGAATTGGGGGCAGGAAATATATCAAAATATATTTTATGGGACTTCCAAATAATTAATAAAAATATTGCTGAAAATGGGAAAAATTACCCACCCTAATGTTATCATATGAGAAAGAAACTTCTGGATGCTTCAGGACTTAGATGTGATAACTCCTCAGTTGCTTTGAAGCCCTCGCTAGATACTCACTCCCAATCCTGAAAAGTCAGGTTACCTATGCATACCTGGTCATCTGTGTAATTGGTAAATTTCTTTCATCAACAAAATCAAAATTCAAAAACCACATAGAAACTGCAGTGAAGAGTCCCTAGTTCAGATTCCATCCTGGGTTAGTGCTACCTATTTGCTGGGCAAGGATAACTAAAGGCTACCGTGTACAGTCCACACAGAACCTTGGTGCTCTGTCAAATATCTCATGCCTGGGTTTCTATGGCAGGCTCTGAAGGTGCTAGATCAGCAATGATTTCAGAAGTGGACCTGATTTAGCAGTGTCCAGATGGCAAAATTGGGACTGATTATGTCCTCTTTGGGAATTGAAATGTGCTCATGGCTAGACAGCAGTTTCCAAAATTATTGGACCCAAGAAGCAGCTGGGAACAATTTAAAATGCAGATTATATGACCCCATTTCCCAAATTCTTACTCTCTAGATTTGAGGAAGCATTAGCATTTTTAAACAAGTATCTTCCCTCCTGTCCTCTGTAGACATTGTTCTTCTATCAATGGTGGTTTCTAGTCTGGATGGAAGCAAAACTTCTCGTCCTCTCTGTGGCAGTTAATCTTTATTTTTAATTATCTGTGAAGGTATTTCCAGAGAGGGATGTGAGGTAGGAGGGTTTCAGCTGCACTTTCAAAAGAACTGGGTTTAATACTTATTGAAAAAGGAGGCAGCAAAAGGCAAGCTGAGCTCCTCTTTGTCTACTTCCAAATCTGCCCAGATATGAGTCACTCCTGTCTACCCTGCGGTGATGGACTGTATCTCAAACTGTTACCCATCACAGCAAAAAAAAGTAGCTAGTCCTGCCAGTGACATTTAAGATATGAAATAATCCATTCCCACTGCCTATCTGCCCTCCCTGCTCATGTCTCTCACATCATCCACTTGGCCCCAGCTGCCCTGGCTTCATTCACTATCCCTGAGATCACCCACTCACTGCTGAGGCACGGTGTTTGCTCCATCTTCCAAATAAATGTTCTTTCTTCAAATATAAGGTCACATCTTCCTTTCAGTCTCCTTATGTCACTTTCCCAGAACTCTCTTGTCCATGCACAGTAGCTGTCCCTTCTATTCTTCTTCCTAGTTAGTTTCTCTTACTGTGTAGCTCTAGTTGGCCTGAAACTCTATGTTGAACAGACTGGCCTTGAATTCACAGAGATCTGCCTTGACCTTTCAGAGTACTGGAATTAAAGGGATAGGCCACCATGCCCAGCCCCCTAAATGCTTCTTAACTGCTATTATCTTTAACAGAATATAAGGTAGATAAAATTAGAGTTATTTTGATCTTTTCTTTTTTGTTCATTATATATATTTACCATTCAAGATAGCAGGACTCATCTAATGAGACTTATCAAAGAGCATTAAAGAGTGAATGGATCTCTGGATGGTGTTCTACCATACTAAATCTGTACAAACAATGGGGGTACAATCTGTGTAAGCTCTTGTCTAGGTATAATATCATTGCAACAAATATGACCTGAACACTTCAATTTCAAACACTGCAATAGCCCCTGATTAGAAGCTCAAAAAGAAGTATAGGAATACCAATGTTATTTAAGAGAATTCTCTAGAAATATGAGACAGATGTTTTGCCAATCTGTGCTGAGGGTCTGAATAGATTATATTTAATAAAAAGTGATAGACCCAAAAGTACCTTTCAAGTGTAAAGGATCAGATCCAAACACTATCTGCTGTTTGTTACCTGTGCTGTGCTGGTTATTCATAGATACAGTTGAACATCTGTACCACTAACCTCACTGATGCAGGTTTTCGCTTACAAAACAGACATTGACAGTAAGTGCTTCTTCAGGTTATGGTTATCAATCCTACCATTGTCCATCTTATCCTAATACGTTGGACTCTGAGTGATGATTTCTAATAGGTTATGGTTCCCTGTACCTATAAAGTTCCATGCACAGACTTGGAGACTTGTCTAAGTGACACACTATGGTCTTATGAGCAAGCATGGTGCAAGCAGAGGCTTGACTGGCACATAAATGCTGGGGTTTTGCTCTCCAAAAGGCCATCTTCCATGCTCTGATGAGACTCAAGTCTCACCTCAGTAGGGAGAGACTTTGTGGAGGATTGTTGGGTGAGTAGGGAATTTGCCCCAGCTAAGTTTACAGACCAATGCAGGTAGAGCCTCCTACTCCCTAATTGAAGCAGAAGCAATTCTCAATTAACTCAGAAAACCACTGAAGAATAAAAAGAAATATATGTTGTCTGTTCATCAAAGTTTTCAGCTAGATTGCAATGCAACAACAGATAACTAAAATCACTGAATTTTGAAAAAAATGATGTCACAACCCCACAAAAGTACATTCTGGGTTAGGAATTCTGCATTTATTGTGAAACATGATGAAAGATAAAAGGGGGAATGAAATCATCTTTTAAAAACCTTTAGATTAAAATCAGGCACACCTAGCCCATCTATATTTGAAGCATAAAGAACAGCTAGTTCATTTGGTACTATACATTCCCCTGAGAAAAGAGCCCTCGATGGGGTCATTTGTGTAAGTCACTGTATAATTAATTGGAAGCTATGTTGACCAAAGAGTTGCAGTGACACAATAAACTTGTGTACTTGTAAACTTTACAGGAGTTTCTAAGACTTGCTAGAAAAGAGTAGCTCATGGGCAAGCAGAGAAATTCTGCATTTTCATTCTGTAACTTGAGTAGTTACCCTTTGGCAGGGGACTATTGTTGGTGATCAGGGCCTCTAAAAGGGAGCAAATCCTCTTGCTACTTCCAGATTTAACAGTGGGGATCTACCCTGATGAATAAGTTGTATTACTGAAATTGCAGCCGGACTCTTAATCAGTCCCGAAGCTAAGTTCAGAATAATCAAAGGTCAGACTTGCATTGTGCAAGTGCTCAGAAGCATTTTCTCTTGCCTTTGGTAAAAGAGGGAAGCAAAGTTGGGAAGCCCCTGTGAAAGTCCAGTTTCAGGGCATTTTATAACAATTCCACAGACATGTTCTCAACTCTGAAAGAGCCTTGACATTTCTGAAAGAGATATTGCTACCCTTTTATATGAGGCCTCTGTGTTCTCTGAGATGGTATTGTTATTCAACATAATGGCTTTCACTTCCTAAGCAGCAAGGTTAGGAAGGTTTTCATTGTGAGGTAAAAGGTATCTTCCGACTACAAGTAAGCAACATGTTTTCATCTCTTTACTCTTTTTTTTTGAATCAAGAAACATGTTCAAATATACCATAATAAAAGTATGAGGTGGGGTTTTTGTTTTCCAAATTTATTCCTAACAACCTTGTTATTCTTTAGGAATTCAAGATTAAAGACTAATTTTCCTTGACTCTAGGATGGGATAGCAAACTAGTTTCTTTAGTACTTGTTTATCATCATCAAGAGCCAGAGGTGGCACAGGTCCCCAGGGAAACACTGCCTTCCATATGCAATGAACCGAATCCTCACACAAACTCATAGAGATTGGGATAAAATGCTTGGGATCTACATAGGTTCAAACCAGACAAAATTCCAGCATTGCAAAGCAAAAAATGGACACAGCGTTCAACCCATAATCAAGAAACTATTTGCAATTGATACTTGCTGGGAAAGAGAAAATCACTTTTCACTGATAGAGTGCACTAGGTGTATTAACCACACTTTGGGGCCGTCTTACTGCTCAGGAGTGCTTGAACAACCAGAAGACACTCCATTTGTATGTGTGTGTGCAAGTGCTTTTTTGTTTTGTTTTGTTTGGATAATTTTTTTTGTCTTAATGGATTTATGTTTATTTGTTTTGATTTTCATGTATTAAGAAACAGAGAAAGAACATGAAGTTGGCAGGTAGGTAGGAAGGTGGAGATGATCTGTGAATAAATTTCAAGTATATCAAAAATTTTAATGAACTGTTGTTGAAGCATTTTGAGAAAGAAAAAAAGAGAAAGACACACACAGAGAGACAGACAGACAGATAGACAGATAGATAGAAAGAAAGGTGGGGGATTAGTAAGCGTAATTAACTCAGGAAATGCACAGAAAGTGCTAGGATTCACAGAAGTAATTTTTAAATATAATATAACACTCCCACAAAGCAATCAAATGAAAATATTTTGATCATCTGATATCTGCGTGCCTGTGCATTATAATGCTCAAATATAAGTAATGTATGCACTACGGAAAATGTCAGATATAGATGTTATAAATAGCAATGAATATATCCTCCCTTATTTCTAACTCTCTGTTGGCTTTTTCTTTGCCTCTCATTCCCCAACATTTAATTATATATTTTCCTCTATGAAATATTTAATAAATGACAATAGTATATTATTTCTAGAATTAAACAAAACTATATTTTTCAGATACAGATCACAATTTATTATATGTTACCAGGGTACACTATAGCCTGGACTCCAATGTCTGTGTTCCAAATTGTTCTAAAAATTTTGTCTTTAAATCACACACACACACACACACACACACACACACACACCAGAAAGTTTAACTTGTACTATGACCTCTCTAGCTACAAGTAGTTGGATATACTGGCATTGCCAGGCACAAATTCTCTCCAGTTGAACAGGATTTAAGTCCAGTTAGATAGCTGTTGGATATCCTCAAGATGAAAGTGCCACCTTTGGATATATCTTGCCAGAACAGTCACAAGTTTTACAGTTGGGTAACCTGGCAGCTTGCATAGCACCTTCCAGAGGCTTCCTGATTGGTTCTAGTTCTCTTGTGTACTAAGTATGTCGTGGCTTCAACAACAAGTCTTATCTTCAAGTTTTGGGCGACAGCCAAGGTCAATGACATTAGCCTTTATAGTGTGAGGAGGTTTATAGAAATGTCCCCATGACCTGAATGGAGGTTCCCATGTTCAGTAGGGTGTGTATATATGTGTATGTTTGTTTGTGTGTCAACAGTAAATAAAACTGAGGAGATATAGGAAAAGTTAGAGAAGTAGAAATCATATAAATATAGTACTCATGAAGCCAAATAATTTTAAATTAAAAAAATTCTAAGAGTGTGTGGTGGGGTGCACACTTTTAATCCCAGCACCCAAGAGGCAGAGGCAGGTGGATCTCTAAGAGTTTAAGTCCAGCTTAGACTATAGAGCAAGTTCCAAGACAGCCAATACTACACAGAGAAACTATGTCACAAAAAAATCAAAAACTAAAGTCTAGGGCAGTGAATTGAACTTTCCTGGATGAATCACACCTACTAGAAAGCATGTGTTCAGATGGAAGTACATTTTTGTACATACACAAAATTGTACTGTTCTTCTTCCCATAAAGGCTTTTTGAAGGTGTAAAAAAAAAACAGAAAAAGGCAAATGCAAAAAAATAAACTTAGACTTTTCTAGTAGAGAAAAACTATATGCAGGAAAAAAATAAGGTGAAATAACATTAAAATAAAGAAGAAAAACAGGGTAAGAGTGGGGATTAAATTATCTGTGAACTTCCATAAACCAGAACTCAGGCAGAGAAAGCCAAAAGAAGAGAACAAGGACGGTTGAGTTTGTTCTGAGGAGAGAAGAGAGGGTCAAGGGCTGGCCTTTATAAAAGGCCGCAGAGGACGGCAACCCATGTGGGAGGATAGGCCATGATATGTTACAGGTGGACTTATCATGTCACATGAAGACCACAGCTGGGAAAAGGCAATCTGCTTTTAAAATCTGTATGGAGATTTGCAAGTAGTAGATACAGAGAACACTGCAGGGAAGTCCACATCCTGTCACATATGGAGGTGGAAGGAATGTCACTCTAGTTTGTATGTGACTCGGAGTCGTTAGTACAAGGACTAAACAAACAAGGGTGGGAGAAGAGAGCAACTACCTCTGACATTGAAGAGTCAGGACTTAGAAAAAGAAAAACGTCAAAATGGGCTTCATATTTCATACCCCAAAATATAAAATAACTGCAGAATAGCAATCTGGCATTTATTAAGAGCCTCAGGAACTCTGTGTGCCTCTGGGTACTTTGGATTTTGCAGAAAAAAAATAGTATCCAAACAAGGACAATAACTAAAACTCTGCACATACTTCTGCAAAATACATATGTATATTTTCTTCTTTTATAAACAAAACCCTTCAAGGTGGAGAGTCTAGTGTTTCATGTACAGCATTGTCAGCTCATCTGACAGGGATGAGAAAACTGACAGCCCTCTAGAGAGCTGCAAGTGGAAGTCCGGAACCACACAGACCTGATCCCGCATGTAATGAGTCTAAACAGAATGGGAGGGAGGCTCCTTTTGCAGACCCTTCAGACAAAGACTGGAGTGGCAGCTGCCTGCTTGTCATGCTCCAGCCTCTTCCGTGGCCTTCTATCTCAGCAGCAGCAGGAACAACATGAAAAGGCTGCCGGGTACTACCATAGGTCAGCAGTCATTGAGGCTCCTGCATAAATCTATGCATTTATGAAACATTTATCACAAATTTGCCACATGCCTGATGCCGTGCAAAGTTTTGGGGAGGCAGTGGTAAATAAGATTCGCATCCCCCTGGGAGGGTTCAGTGTGCTGAGAGGGAAATGAAAAGGTAAGCAAGTGATTACGTAGGTACATTACGAGCCAGCAAAACTGAACCCTGATAACAACAAAGTTAAGTTCTTCAACTTTAGCACTGGAAGAAGCCCTTAAAACAGTAGTTCTCAATCTGTGGGTCATGACCCATCTGGAGGGATCGAATGACCCTTTTCACAGTCATCTATTAGATATTTGGCATATCAGATACTTGCATTATGACTCATAACAGTAGCAAAGATAGAGTTACAAAGTAGCAATTTTATGGTTGGGGGTCACCACAACATGAGGGACTCTATTAAAGGGTCGTGGCATTAGGAAGGTTGAGAACTATTAAATTATAAGGATGCAAGAATTTTGGCTCTGTGCACATGGTTGATTGGGACCTACATTGATTTTAAATGACAGGGGGTTAGACAGAGCCTTGGCAGCAGGACGTGGATCAGAATCTGTCATATCCAGGTCATATGAATCTTTGTTATGCAAGCAGGAATACCTCACATTGTGTTCTGAAAAAGGGGAGAATTTGCTTCCCTTCCCCTTTCTTTTTAAAGAAGAAAAGGTTTAGTAGAACAAAGACATTGCCCACAGCTTCCACGCTGGAAGCAATGGACTAAGATTGTGTTAGAGTGGGCCTGTGAGAGACTCCACTGCTAAGTTACATAATTTCACAGAGCGCTACACCTGAGAGCCTAGGGCGCTCTGTTGTAATCATATGCTTCATAATACGAGGAGGAAAGCACATGTACTTTTTTTCCTTCTATTTAAATGCAGAACATTTGCAGTTAATAATTAATACTTCCTTAAGGCTCTTAGTAATTACTTAGGAAAAAACAAAACCAAACTGACTTCACTCTCATAGTTTGCTGATCAATCCAAAGTCCATACTCAAAGAGGAAAAGGGGCTTATCCCACCAACATGAAAATTGAGTTCTTACTTTTTTTGTTATACTTTACAATACTGTAGCCACTTGATTGTCATATGCCCAAAACCACCTGAATGAAGCTTCCAAACATACAACGCTAACTGCAAATTCATGAGGTGGTACTGCGGTTTTCTGGGTTGCCCCCTAACCAAGTTTCTCAAAGGCTTTGTATCCATGAAAAACTCTCAGACAAGATTCACTAGGGCAACAAAAGGTATCTGGAACATAAAGGATGGATTAGGACTGCATGCTAACTCTAGGCTAGCCCAGGGATGGCCCAGCGGGGTTGAAACTACTTGCTAACTCTCTGGTGCCAGGTCAGTAGGAAATTCTGCTATACTAGTTAGCCATATTTTTCAGATGAAGATCTATTGAGAGAACTTTAATGTTTGTTAGTGACTTCCAGCAAAACATAGAAGTAGGATTTGACATGGAATGTGGCTAGGGACACAGAAAGTATAGTCAGAGAGCCTTAATGCGATTGATTTTTTTTTTTTTTTTTTTTTTTTTTTTGGTTTTTCGAGACAGGGTTTCTCTGTGGTTTTGGAGCCTGTCCTGGAACTAGCTCTTGTAGACCAGGCTGGTCTCGAACTCACAGAGATCCGCCTGCCTCTGCCTCCCAAGTGCTGGGATTAAAGGCGTGTGCCACCACCGCCCGGCTGCGATTGATTTTTTATAAAGTTTTCTGAATGAGGAAATGCTAGAAATTAGTCTTGACGGATAGTTAGAGCTTGGGCTCAGTATTTCATCCAGAGGGACATCTGATGATCAGTATGCCAGAAAGCCACACAGTGAACAGCAGGCTGGGCAGATGGAATTGACAAGAGATTACCTATCGTGTTGGAGGCTTCAAGCTCTAAGGAGTCACTTCAGACTTTGAAGTTGATAAACATTATTTCTGGCCAAACATAAATTTTGTTAGTTTTTAAAAAATTATTAATTTTCCCTCATGTCATGCCTCACATATGGAGGTTAGTGAATGATTTCATGGTGGTGTTTCTCTCTTACCAATGTAATGTGGCTCCAGGAACTGAGTTCAGGCCATTAGGCTTGGTGACAAGTGTGGTGGGATTTTTATCTGTTTTAGCCACTGACGTTTGGGGCAGCAAGTCCTAGGGCGTGGTCTTGTCTGTCTATGACACAGCTTCAAAACTGCAGGAGACCAGTTTTATCCCATGCTTTTTCAGACCCAGGCCAGCTGGCCTTGGTGAGTTCCCAATAGAACATCCCCATTGTCTCAGTGTGTGGGTGCACCCCTCGTGGTCCTGAGTTTCTTGCCCGTGCTCTTTCTTCTTCTGCTCCTGATTTGGACCTTGAGATTTCAGTCCGGTGCTCCAATGTGGGTCTCTGTCTCCTTTCATCGCCTGATGAAGTTTAATATTCAGGAGGATGCCTATATGTTTTTCTTTGGGTTCACCTTCTTATTTAGCTTCTCTAGGATCACGAATTATAGGCTCAATGTCCTTTGCATGGGATAAAACCGGACTCGCTGAACATAGCAGATAATGAGGACTACTGAGAACTCAAGAACAATGGCAATGGGTTTTTGATCCTACTGCACATACTGGCTTTGTGGGAGCCTAGGCAGTTTGGATGCTCACCTTACTAGACCAGGATGGAGGTGGGTGGTCCTTGGACTTCCCACAGGGCAGGGAACCCTGATTGCTCTTCGGGCTGTGGAGGGAAGGGGACTTGATTGGGGGAGGGGGAGGGAAATGGGAGGTGGTGGCGGGGAGGAGGCAGAAATCTTTAATAAATAAATAAATTAAAAATAAAAATTAAAAAAAAACTGTAGGAGAGGGCTGGACACGCTCTCTTGCTCTATATTTACTCACTGAGCTATTTCCAAACTTGTATTTGGAGAGATTACTCACATTGGCAAAAGGTACTGGAGAAAGTTCTGTTGAGGAAAGGAGAGATAAGCTATGGAATTGTCCTAACACTGGCTAGGAGATGCTCTCCTGCTGTAAGAAACATGGTTACAATGCTATTTTGATGATAATAGCAAATGGCAGGAGAACCACCACAACAACAATAGTAGTAGTAGTCAAGAGTTACTGTTTTCTACTCTTGGATGTGGTAGACTAAAAGATTCCTACCCCTAAAAGTTATGGATGTTTCAATCCCTTAGACCCATGTTCCTACTGAATATTGGAAACCAATTGGGCATTTGCAAATGCAGTTAAGTAAGAAATTAAGAGAAGGAGAAATTATTCTGGATTATCTTAGTGGCCTTTAACTACAATACCTGTGTCCTCCTAAAATGAAACTAAGGAGGGTTTTGGATAGACATATAAAGGGAATGGACGATGAGGAGACACAGCAAAGTTTGGACTAGTAAAGACAGAGCTAGGGAGGCTGGCAGCCATCAGAAGTTGGAAGAGAAGCAAGAGTGGATTTCCACCCGTTACCACCCACAGATTCTGGGGGAAGCAAATTCGTGCCAAGATTTTGATTTCAACTCAATGATTCCCATTTTAGATTTCTGGCTTCCAGAACCACAAGAAATTAAATCTCATTTGTTTTAAGTCATCGGCTTGTGGCACATTTTTACAACCCCCTACAGAAATTTAATGCAAAGATAAATAAATTGTTACCAAGTTTTTCTTGTAAGAGGGCCAGCCTTCCGGTATGTAGACGTGTATATGATATAGAGATAGTGCTTGTGTATCTTACATCACCTACAACTAAGTCTTCTCGCATGCTATGAAGATTCGGTCTATCACCATGTCATTTGTCAGGTTAACTACTCCATCACAGGACAACAGAACTTGGTTTGACCATCCAGTGAAAGCAAAATATTTAGAACCTGGATTAGTTCTTTGGATTCATCTCCACAGAAGTCTGAAGAACTAAAATAAATTTCTCTTTATCTTTCAAAGTCAAATGGAGCTTAGGACTTGGCATAGGGAACACCTGATGTATGCATGAAATAATTCTGACACTGAACAATGGTGCAGGGGCCAAAGTGCTCTAGTGAACTGAAGAAAGGCATCCTAGGTCTTACGATGCAGAAGTCAGAAGACCAGGGAGGTGTCTGAATGATGGAGAAGGTCCTGCATTGGAGTAGGAACCTAGGATTCTCTTGACCTTGCCTTGAGAGCACAGGCTTTGCCCTCTAAATCCCGGAATGATGATGGGGATTTGTCCCTTTCGTATATAAGTGATTAAAATGTGGTGTGTCCCAATGATAGCCTTTGCTGGAGAGGTTGTGGAGTAAGGGGTACACTCAACCATTGCTGGTGGAAATGCAAACTTGTGTGACCACTTTGGAAAGCAGTGTGACGATTTCTCAGGAAATTTGGAATCAACTACCCCAAGACCCAGTAATACCACTCTTGGAAATATACCTAAGAGATGCTCTATCATATGACAAAAGCATTTGTTCAACTATGTTCATAGCAGCATTATTTGTAATAGCCAGAACCTGGAAACAACCTAGATGCCCTTCAATGGAAGAATGAATGAAGAAAGTGTGGAATATATACATATTAGAGTACTACTCAGTGGTAAAAAACAATGACATCTTGAATTTTGCATGCAAATGGATGGAAATAGAAAACACTATCCTGAGTGAGGTAACCCAGACCCAAAAAGATGAACATGGGATGTACTCACTCAAAATTGGTTTCTAGCATAAATAAAGGACATTGAGCCTATAATTTGTGATCCTAGATAAGCTAAATAAGAAGGTGAACCCAAAGAAAAACATATAGTCATCCGCCTGGATATGGGAAGTAGACAAGATTGCCAGGCAAAAACTGGGAACTTGGGGGTGGAGTGGGATGGGGGTAAGGGGAAATGGGGTGAGAAAAGTGAGAAGGGGAGGATGAGGGGGAACTTGGGGGAATGGGATGGTTGGGATAAAGGAAGGGTAGATATGGGAGCAGGGAAGTATATATCCTAAGTAAGGGAGCCATCTTAGGGTTGGCAAGAGACTTGACTCTAGAGGGGCTCGCAGGTGTCCAGGGAGATGTCCCCAGCTAGTACCTTGGGCAACTGAGGAGAGGGAACCTGAAATGACCCTATCCTATAGCCATACTGATGAATATCTTGCATATCACCATAGAACCTTCATCTGGCGATGGATGGAGATAGACAGAGACCCACACTGGAGCACTGGACTGAGCTGGCAAGGTCCAAATGAGGAGCTGAAGGAGGGAGAGAACATGAGCAAGGAAGTCAGGACCGCAAGGGGTACACCCACCCACTGAGACAGTGGGGCTGATCTATTGGGAGCTCACCAAGGCCAGCTGGACTGTGTCTGAATAAGCAGGGGATAAAACCGGACTCTCTGAACATGGCAGACAATGAGGGCTGATGAGAAGACAAGGACAATGGCTCTTGGTTTTGATCCTACTGCATGAACTGGCTTTGTGGGAGCCTAGCCTGTTTGGATGCTCACCTTCCTGGACCTGGATGGAGCGGGGAGGACCTTGGACTTCCTACAGGGCAGGGAATCTGGACTGCTCTTCAGACTGGAGAGGGAGGGGGAATGAAGTGGGGGGAGGGGGAGTGGAGTGGGGGGAGAGGGAGAGGTGTAGGAGGAAGGGGAGAGTAGTGTGAGGAGGGGGAAGGAAATGGGAGGCGGGGAGGAGGCGGAAATTTTTCAATAAAAAAATAAATAAATAAAATGTGGTGTGTCTATTCTACTCTCTCTTGGAAAGTATCTGTCAACTTCTGTTAAGTTTTTTTTTATCTGGCTTTTAGTAGGTTGCCTCAGGGTTAGGACGATGCAAGAGAGACCAACCTAGTGTAAATGTTGTCAGTGCTATGACAAAATACTTGAGATAATCACCCTAAAAGCACGAAACTTTATTGTGGGTCATAGTTTCAAGGGTTTTGGTCCATTGGTTGCATCGCTGTTGAGTGTGTTGTGAGGGAGAAAATTATGGCAGTAGGCACACGATGAAACAAAGCTGCTCCCGAAAGAGTGTCCCGGAAACACAGGAAGAGAGGAATGGATCAGGGTTCCAATGCCTCCTTATGGACACACCCCCAATTGCCTAAATTCGCCTACTGACTTCTACCTAAAGATCCCCCTTAATAGCACCGTAATCTGGTGACAGAGTGCCCAACACAAAGGCAGTATGGGAATGTTTAATATCAAAACTGTAGCCCTGAAGTTTCTTGTCTAGAATAACATGAATATAAATAACAAAGATAAATGCTAAAGTTCTAATACATATGTTCTAAGAGTTTTTAAAACCTATTATCTTTCATATTATACAGATGAGAAAACTGAGCTTTCAAAAATTTAATTAATCTTATTCTAATCATATTAACACTATGTGATGTAGACAGAATTCCTTATAAGATATATTTGACTTCAAATTTTATGCAATGAATCCTAAATTTAACGACTTGACTTCAGAAGGTGAGGTTGAACAAATAAGATGATGCAGCTCATGTGCCATACAGGAGCATAGGGAACTCTATTAACCAATACGGTGACGCAGCATATACGCCATACAGGTGCATAGGGAATTTAACAAGAAATATCCATGAACTCACCGTCCTTTGTCTAGAAAAAGCCAACACATTCAATTTCCCTCATCACTTTGATATTGAAATACCACAAAGTATTTTATTTTATTTTTTAAATTGACAAATTTTCATGAATGAATGGTATGAATGGTAAAGGCACACACTTCTGAGTCCTTAGTCGACAGGTGACACGTGAAGCTTTGAATTAGGCAACATTCCAAAGGAATTTGCAGTGATTATGAAGAGAAAGGAACTGAGAAAGATTAAACACATGATAAAAAAAAAAAGTACTTATATAGAGAAGTGAGAGAAGTAGGCAAAAAAGACAAGCGATCAGAGCAACAAAGACTCCCGAGGAGACATTTAAGGCAAAGAAAGCGAAGCACTAGGTTAGGTGAGGGTTTGGTGAGGAGATTTTGAGAACAGATGCATAACTTGAAGGACTATATTTTCTGAGGGTATTTCCATAGGCTGATGGGCTTGATGAGACAAATAGTAAATTTAGCTTGGAGGAAAATGTTTATGTAGAAAAGTACATTGCAGTCATGCCTACTGTGTATTTGTGTCTATCATCAGGTTATTGACTTGAGAAAGCCAGGGGTTGTTTCTGGAACTCAATCTCTTTCCCAATTTTATGTACATAGTCAGGTTATTGACTTGAGAAAGTCAGGGGTTGTTTCTGGAACTCAATCTCTTTCCCAATTTTATGTACATAATACCAACTTGGCAACATTTGCATAAAATGTGTATATAGATATTTATTCATATATAGGCATATAACAATAATTAATGAAAGAGAGGGCAAGAGTTTAAAAGAGAGCAAGGAAAAGTTTGGGTATATGAAAGGGTTTAAAGGGAGGAAAGGAAGTGAGAAATAATGTTAATATATCGAAATCTCAAGAATAAAAAAAATCAATAAAAAAAGTACCCAGTATGGTATATAATTATAGGAAATGTCTTAACAATGAATTATTTTAATCTTAATCTAAAAAACTATGATAACATATAGAAATGAATGGACCATTTTAATTTTAATCTCAAAAACTATGATGACATATTGAAGTGAATTGAATACTAAATTGAATTTTACACTAATGGTTATATTGACTCTTTATTAATACCTACTGCTAATATTTTATATCTGATTTGCATTTTTATGGGGCACAAAGGGAGGGAATAATATTATTACCTTTCCATATTGGATTAATAATAACAAATATTAAATTATTCTTCTGACAGTTTAAGTTCTATTAAAAAGCAATCATCTGAAAGTAATGAAGATAATACAGTAAAATTATCATCTTAAATAAAATTTATTCAAATTAAGTTTCAAGATAATAAACAATAAATGAAAATAACAGTTGATGAAAGGAAGATACAGATTAAGAAAAAACAGTTCCTCCATTCAGAAATTGGGAAGAACTCATCTGATCTGTTCTTGCAAAAGGAGTTAATGAGAAGGGAAAGGCTATGGATTATTACATTTAGTAGTGTGAAAATACCTGTATTAACGTTGAGTGTATCGATTTATATAGATTTAATACAGTCTTCATCAAAATATCAACAATAGGCTTCACAGAAAGTGGGAAATGTGTTAATTTTCATATAAAAGTATGGCACAAAAATATGTAATTTGATGTAATGAAATAGAGGATCCATGTATAAATCTGTGAAGCCAATACACCTCATTTTTGACAAAGATAGCAAAATTATACAATGGAGAGAGGACAGTACCTTACATGGTACCTAGAAAAATGTATTCATATGCAAAAGAAGATCAGTGTCACTCACTGTAAAAAAGTCAATTCCAAATGGACAAAAGATATTAATGAGAGACCCGAAGCTATGAAAGTGCTAGAAGAAAAACATTACAGAATATAGGAACTGTAGGACGGCCTCAAAGACTTCTAGCTACTTAGAAAGTAGGACCTCCCAACAGACCCATTGAACACATAAACTTATAGTTTCTTTATGATAAAAGAAATATTGTCAAGATATAGCCCAAAGAATAGGAAGGAAGTCTTTATTAGCTATATATTGAGAAGAGAAATAATATCCAGAACATACAAGTAACTAATAAATAAAACCCTGAGTCAATAAACGGGGCAATGAAATGAAAAGACAGCTATCAAAAGAAGTACAAATGACTAATAAATACAAAAACTGTTCAATAGACTTCATCCTCAGAAAAATGAAAATGAAAACTATACTGAGTTCCTATCTCATCACAGTCAGAGGAGCTATCATTAAGAAAACAAGTAGGCTGGGTGGTGGTGGCACACACCTTTAATCCCAGCACTCGGGGGCAGAACCAGTGGATGTGAGTTCAAGATCAGAGTGAGTTCTGTGATAGTAATGAATGCACAGAGAAACCCTATCTCAAAAAGCTTATATATATATATGTGTGTGTGTGTGTGTGTGTGTGTATGTATACACACACACACACACATATATATATATAAAATAAAAAAACAAAAAACAAGTAATAAATTAATAAAATTAAAAAATTAATGTTTTTAGGATAAGCAGAAATCTGTTGCAAGACGAAACAAACAAGTAAAAAAAAAAAAAAACCAGATAATAAGAAACACATGCAGAGACATGGGCGAGGGACTCTTATAATGATGGTAGATATAAATTAGCTTTGTCGCTATGCAAACAAGTATACAGGTCCCTTAAAGACTAAAACTGGAAGTAGCATATGACCTAGCTACAGTGTTCCTTGTTATATACTGATAGAATGCTAAATCAACATATGAGTCTGTGTTGCAAGACCAAATAACATAAATGAGAACTTGATCATGCCTATATACTCAGCAGCAGAGTGATACTTAAAACTTCTGAGAAACAGGTATCTCTGGGGAATTTCCAAGTCAAATAAAAGCGTTGCCTGTTTCAATCAAGAAATTCCAAGGAAAGGCATCAGGAAGAAGCAGATGTATGCTTCTGGGGATACTAAGTCTATGCCTTGATTTAGCTAAGAATTTTTGCTCAGATATTGCTCATATATTGTGCTCATATTTGGCCATATATCATTGTAAATGTCTTTGTCGAGGTATTGTCAGGATGTGATTTATACCAAAATGAGTAGAGTTTCAGTAAAGCAGATTACCCTCCACAATGGCTCATAGAATGAACTTTATCGAATCAGCCAGTGCTTCCTCATTGCTTCCTTAGAATTAAAGTAGGAGGAATTCTGCCAGCAGGTGGCTTTGGGGATCTACCTGAAAATCTACAGAATTTAGACTCAGCATGCCTTCCCAATTGCATGAACTAATCTTTACAAAGGAAGACAAATCCAAAAATCTTTTCCTGGCTGTAATGTCAACTAGAACTTGGAAGACTTTGCCGGGAGGATTGGCACAGTTTTGAAGTCAGCCCGAGCTACACTGCAAGGATATGGTCAAGCAGAGAAAAGATGCTCTCTCAAAATATAAGAAAACAACAAAACTTCACTTCTCTCCCAATCTCCATTTCATTTTCTTCCTGTTCCTTTTTATGATATATATCTCTGTGTATATGTATATACATCTATGTGCACATACATACACAGATACATAAATTTATTGTCTGTTCATTTTGTTCCTCTGGAGAAAGTTGATTCTGATTAGCACACTATAACTGAAAAGAGAATTAGAATATTTATAAAGGGAATAAAAAAAGACAAAATTAATTAATGTGCTTAAAGATTCTTTCTTCAAACTCTAAAAAAAAGCAAAGTGATTATCATAAAAGTCATATTAGTGGCTACTTATGAAATGTGGGGAAGGACCACAACCAAGGTAGGTACATATAGAAGGGACTTTTGGGATATCGTCACCTAAGTGATAGAAACGTGGATATTTCCTCTGTAAAAGTGCATTAAATTAAAAAAAAAAGTGCATTAAATGGTGTATGTGCATTGTGTAGGCTTTTCACATCTGTGCTCCACTTTATAATAAAAAGTCAAGGAGGAGGATAATAATAGTCAGTAGCTATTAATAATAGCTAGCTCAAATCAGAGAATAATTACCTTGGAAACTATAAATTTGCTCATTTTTTTTTAGCAGTAAAGTTCAAAAGTAACTTTTTATTGTATAACATTTCTCTTTGCCTCTATGGAACAACTGACCTATTATTTATTAAAATAAAATAATGACACAATAACAGCAGAAAACCTTTCTACATAATAGTTGTCAGAGAATCAATTCTAAAGACAATTCAGGTGGTAGGAGAAGGCAATTCACAGATGGTAAGTTAAAAATTATAAATCACTCACGGAACTGTCCCTTATGACATGTAAACTAGAATACTTCTTGGCTCATGAATCCTTGGCACCCAAGGCCAACAGAAAACAGTATATTCTGCCAGCCATCTTCTGTAGTGTACATTCACACAAATAAAGAGATGCCAACCACATGGGCAAGATGAGTAGAAACAGTCTGTAAAGCTATGGGTGAGAGATGAACAAGGGGCTGTAGAGATGGCATTATCTCCTTCAGAACTGCATTTATGCCCACAAAGACTAGATGCTTGTGGCTAAAAACAAGCATGTAAACTTGTCACATCGCTAAGGACCAGTAGATGACAATGTGAACTGCTAGGAAGTGGTATCCAGCACAGAGTAATGAGATACTTTAATGTCCTACTGAATAGACCTGCTTCTGTAGATACTGTAGATACATGTTGGGTATTCCTTTTTGAATGTGCAGTGACAACCTAAGAGTGTTTACATTCTAAAATAATTAAACACTCACTGGACTCCACTATGACTCTCCTAATGCCCATAAATATATTCATGTTTTTCCTCCAGTTGAATTTCCAAAATAAATGCCAAATTTATCTTTCTTCTTCCACCTTCATATTCAGTCAAAGGATTCCAAAATACTTCTTGAATCCTACTCCTTAAGCAAATAAAACTCAGATAGATCTGTTTATCTCTCTATGTTTCTGTTCCCAATATCTTAATTCACATATTTATAATCCTTGGGTGAGACACTATGAGCCTAATATTTTCATTGCCTTACATCATTGGCCATCTTCTTATGGAATACTAGGGCATTAACATTTTCCAGATGTACTTATAATAAAATGGCTCCATTTCTCTAGCAAAATTGTTATCAAGGAAAAAGTCTTCAAATATATGTTATTCAGAGTATAACACTAAAGGCATTCAAGTTGGCAGTTCTCTTCCTGCTCCTTTGGGAAGCCAGCATGATTTCCTAATGAGCAGCATGGGAAAAGGGAGTTCCATATTACAGCTTTCTGTTCCCTGCATGTAATTAGAACATTTAGTTTCATTGGGTTTTAAAGTTGTTATTCATCAGATTATAGGGGGTATGTATTCTATTTTTCTAATTCTTGATAATTTTTTGTAGGTTGTTTACAGCATACATAGGATTAATAGGATTACAAATGTAACAAACATATCACTGTCCTGAAAGAGTTAATGTAATCAGTGAAAGTTAGTTTTTACTTGAATCAGGCATAGCATATCCATTATGTTAATTATATTGATTTATATTTAGTTCATAAACTTACATTTCTATTTATCTGTCAGCAGGACATTATGACATTACTGCTTGATGCACTTAAGCAGGACTCACGACTACCGATTGGCCACCAATTATACACTTGTAGAGGTATATATCGCTTTCATTTTAAATAGTGCTATTTTCATTGTCAGTATCCTATTAATAGAGCATGGGAACATTAGTGAAAAGAGACAGAAAGCTGTTTTGAATTTAGAACAAAGCCCAGTAGGAAACCTCAAATGAAATACTAAAGTACTAAGGAAAGAATAATTGATATAAAGAGATGAAACAACAAGACGGAGAGAGAGAGAGAAAAAAAAAAAACACAAATCGGGAACAGACAAATTTGAGTTCTAAGACTTCAGTGCTGTTCTATTAGTTTCGACTTCCAACTGAAACTTTCATACCTATACATGATCTGCCTGTGTTTGTTTCTGAATATTTTATAGTATCCCGAATATAGGACAGATTTAATACTGCATGAATGCTTTGAATAATTCTAAATAAAGAAACTGATGTTTTGAGAAATGATTTGTTCAAGTCACTCATGACAAGAGCTGGGACTATGCCTATCCTCCACTACCTCCTTGCTAACTAGTATCTGGTCTCTAGAAGCATTGGTATGGTTTTAGGCAAAGTTAATATATGGTCACAGTTACATATACCATGAGGAAAGAAGCTGCCCAAGTTTTGAAGGAAGGCACAAAGGTTGGAGTAACTGCTGCTCCTGCAGAGGACCTGGGTTTCGGTCTCACCATCTGTGTGGCTGCTCACAGTTATCCAGAGCTCCGGTCACCAGGGACCTGATATCTTCTGGCCTCTGCAGACACCAGGTACATACAAGGTACATACATATGTCCATGCAGGCAAAACATTCATACACACAAATTAATTAATTAATTGAGTTACTCATCCAGGGGCTTGTGCTCTCAGAATTTTCAGTAGCAGCACTTTTTACAAGGTATTTGGGGGGATCTTGTTGAATACAGATCACTGTGTTTTCTTTAGAAAAAATTTAGAATTTTAATTTTAGAAATTGAAATCTATATACCACATGTGAATAAACTTTATTTTAGTTTTACCTTTCTGATCAAGATGGGGGAACAACTTAATTCTCAGGGGAGATAGAAGATAGGCAGATTACTTGATAGGCTGATGGACTGCAGGGAATGGAGTCATGACTGGATAACAAAGATGAGGGAAATCCAAGATTGGTGGGCTTCCTTCTCACCATTCCACTTCATCCCTAATAAAAGCCTTTCTTTTCCAGGTGATTTTGCTTTGTGTGTTTGAGATTTCCCCTGCTGCTGCCTGTTGTGCTTGAGATATTTCCTGACTCAAAATTCTTTAGCTAGCAGAACAAACAAACCCAGTCAACATTCCTCGATGATACACAACTAACAGCTGGATAAAAACATATCAAATATTGTTATTTAAGATGTTGGCTCTCCATAGGTGATGAAGACAGGTAGCTCTTGGGTGACGAACCCCACATATGCTCCAATTCAGTCTTCATAGTAAGTTTCAAGGCTGCCTAGTACAAAGAGAAAGCACAAGTTTCCTACCATCTTACGTCACGTGGGGTTGGGGGATGGTTAAGGGAATGCTCAGAAGACTGAGCCCTGGTGCTGCCCCTCCTTGAGGAGTCATTGTCATGCAAATCTGTAAGTGAATCCCTAGGCCTCACCAAGGCCAGGAAGTATCCAAATTCCTTACCTATCAAACAGTGCCTCCTTTTACTTGGGCTCTGAAGAATTTCTATTTTCAATAGTCAAAGTAGAAAATGCTCAGACTAGGACACATTAGCTAAAAAATGTGGGGAAATTAATCCAGATGAAATGCAACTTATGTTTGACCAAAGAAAATCAAAAGCAAGCCTTGAAGTTTATTTTCAAGTAACTTCTCAGCGTCTTAGAACAATGCTTAAGAATGTTTGAGGGAATAAAATTAATCTAGTCTTGAATTATTAACAATTCCCATTCAACCTGACAAAAGATCTAAAGTACACAAAGGAGTAGAAATATGTAACTAATAGCGGGGGAAAAAGGTCAAACTAGAACTAGAAATGAAAAAATATGGCTACTAGTATGTAACAACATTAAAACACTGTGATTATATTCCATTTGCCAAGAAGCAAAAATAGTAGGAGATACAAACAGGCACCGATTTACAAGTGATATGAAATGGGAAAAATGGGGAGCAGGCTTTTATTGAGAGGGAGGAAGGATAAATAACACTAAGGATTTTTGGAAAGGTTTAAGGAAATATTCTTTCATATTTACCTTAAACACATAAATACATGTGCATATATATATATATACACACACACATAACATATATGTCTATACACACGTGTATACAACATATTATATACACACACGTGTGTGTGTGTATGTGTGTGTGTGTGAAGAGAGCTTAAATGAAGTTATCTAGCCATACCATGTAACACAATTCCCAGTACCAGCCATGTCTGAGAAGTCCAAGATAGTGCTGATACAATAGAGGTTATTACCATTGCTCTTGGTTTCTTTTGCTTGTTTCTATAGAAAGAAGGTAAATCACTATCACTGTAGACACCATATAGTTCAGACAAAAGACTCAGAAGATTAGAGATGGATCTGACTTGAAGGACTCGTCCTGAGGACTATCTTCCAGGGTACCAGAAGTTGCCATGTAAGTTGTGAAAGAGTAAGAAATCAGTATTACAACAAGGACCATCATTTCAAGATATCTCGAAAGGTGCTCATATCATAGCAGCAACCAATAGCTGTCTAATTGGACTTAAACGCTTTCAACATGAAGACAATCATACCCAATATGGGAAATCTAGCCAATATTCATGGCTGGTAAGGTCATACATTTTAGAGATCTTATTTATTGCCACTTTACTAGAACAGCTTAATTTTTAACTGTAATGATTTCAGCCACATAAGGCTGATGCTTCCATGTTCTGGAGCCATGCACATGCAGATAGGCCCTTGGCCGTAGGTGCCTAGATGTTAAAGGGCCCCGCGTGACCTACATACACACATGCGTGGTTACGTCCACTATAGCTCAGCTAAGCCCTTGCGTGCAAACATGAGCCTGTCATCTGCGTCATCTGCATATGACGTAGTCACTCCAACTCCCTGTGCTTATGCACTAAAACAGCTTTTAAAAAGATGGATGTGTCATCATCTTTCTCTCTCTTTGCACACTGATTTCCCAGGCCTGTAAGCACCCCCTCTAATAAACTTCTAAGAGGGTTTGTTGCTGTGTGTTCCGTGTTTCCTTCTCCCTCACGCCAGGTAATTTCACCAACTACATTCTAAATATTTATCCTTCTATACACAGATGTACTCATCCCTTAACAATGAAGTGTCTCTTTGCAGAAGAAAAAGACAATTGCAGAAAAACACAACCGGTCAAATGTCTATCAATACCGATTATGGCGTACCTAATCCTATGTGTGCAACTACAACACAGCTCCTGCCCCTACGGCTCAGGGAACATTGGGGAAGAGAAGGCAGCTACACTCAATATTTGCCATATATGGCTGTCTAAACAAGACCCAAATAATGATAAAACTACAATCATTCTAACAAGGAAAGAGGGAATCTCCAGGGACCCTATCCCACGACAAAGCATTGCAGACCACTCAGGCTATGGAGAGAGGGAGAACTAGTCTTCCCAAGGGATGAGCTTCCAATTGGCTAGCCAATATTAAGTGATAAAATCACATACATACAAGCTACACTAAACAGCCTCAGCGTGTTGTATTTATATAGCTCAGCATAAATATGCATCAATAATAATCAAAGACAAAGAAGCCATGTTTAAAAGGGAATAGATGAATTTGACAGGGAGTAGAGAGAGCAGAAAAGGTGTTGGAGGGAGATGACATGGGAGGGTGTTGGAGGGTGGAAAGGGAGGAAATGATGTGATGATATTTTAACTGCAATTTAAAAAACGATTAAGAGGTGGGAAAAGGGGAAAACAAGAAAGGTAGTTTGGGAAAAAAAATACAAAATTTCAACTAATGAGTCAATCTTGGAGATAAATGAAGTCATCAAAATATTCAGTCAGTTTTTCAAAAACAGGAAAAGGGTACAAAAGAACAAAGAATATAGGGTTAGGCGGAGAAACAGCATAGATGTTAATTCTGAAATCTGCCTCACCAATGATCACATTAAATTGCTAACAAAAATTGAAATAATAGTGGAACAGCTACATTAATAAGGGGTCAAGTAAATTTCAGAGCAAAAATATAGTGGGGAAAGAGTATAATTTTATGATAATAAAGGGGTCAGTTTTTAGAGTGGATATAACAATTCTAACTGTTATTATTAACATGGTTTCAAAAACTCAAGGCAAAAAGCCTACCGCAGTACAGGAATACAATTGATTCAGGGCATAAAGTTGAAGAAATTTAGCACCCATCTTGCATTCATTGATAGAACAATGCGAAGAAGTCCATTGTTTGTTAATTCCATCCAATCCCTGGGGAGATTCCCCCTTCTTACCATAAATATCCTCAAGACTTGGACACGTTTTTATTTCGGAGATTGGTACCTTAATTTGCTTAAACTTATATTAAGAACTCTCAAATAGTTTGAATTCTTGATTGAGGAAGAATGCAGTCTGAAGTTCAAATGCTAAGCAAAACTGCTGTGGGCACCTGTACTTTGCACATAGGCTAGAGGAGGACTGTGGGACCAGTGTAAAGAGTTAAAAAGAGAAGAGACCAAAGTCACCCTTGGATACACTGCTTGTTGGCCGCCTTCTTGATGCTGCCCTGCTCTCTCCTTTTGTATGGCGCGGTTTTCAACTTCTCATCGACTTTATGAAACATTACAGAATTGCCTCTGCAACCAGCACAGAATGGTGCAATGAAATTCAAAACATTGATTCAGTTTCTGATTTCCAGATTTGGTTGGCTGTTCTTGTTCTTGCCGATTCATGCGTTTTCACAACCTGTGGGCTAGCAGGTTATTATGTGTTCTTACTCACAAAACTCACCCTTAGTCTTTGACTTTCCTCTAGTTTCTCTCTGGTCCACGTCAACCCTGGCTTCTGTTGTAAAACCTCCAAAACTATACTCATTCTCAAGAATCATATTTATTTTGGTTTTAGAAATTATAGTTCATCTGTCTTCACTGTTAATTTGATATTCCATTTTATCATATATACGTTTATTTTTTTCTTTTTTGTTTGCTTGCTTACTTATTTTTTGTTTAGAATGTCCCATTGCTCCCTTGCTGGTCTTGAACTCTTATGCAGCCCAGGATTCCCATGAATGCCTAACTCTCCCTTCTCTACCTCCACGTGCTGGCATTACATGTATGTGCTGCCACAACCAGTCACTATTATATACCAACTTCTACGTATAACTTCCTGTGAAGACTATAAATTCTATGTAGCCACTAGGCTTTGTGTTGAATATCATGAGATCTACCCTTGTCTAAGCACAAGGAAATCTTGTAAATACTTGACACCACATAAATATATATTCATGACACTGCTAAATTTGTGGATCTGTTTAGCTGAACTTTTTACAGTTCAAGAATGTGTTCTGGTTTATACCTCATTTATAAATAAGTTGAAATTCAGTTAATTTGATTCATGCTTATGTTGGCACATTTCTGCATCTGTATGTAAATGTTTTATTTATATGAAGTATAGAATCGTTGTAGTTTTATCCATGTCAAGATATTATAGTTAGGTACACCACATGATAATTAAAAGTTTATAGCCATTAGCCCACATTATCTCTCTTAGAACTTTGTATGTGCTGATATCCACAGTTGCAGCAAACAAGAGTTTGCCTTTCCCCTCTTAATTAGTGCTGCTTGATGCCTTTTCATTCCCAGGTGCAAAAAGGATAGTTAATGAATACTATTAATAAATGAGAAATAATATTAAATATTAATGCTTACTGCTTTCTTAGCTCTGGATAGTATAGAAGGATTTCCCTTAAGCATTCCTTTCAGTGACCTGATTGGAAGTTGATTTTACTGCATTTAAAATTATAAAAGACCTTGTAAGCTTCTTCCATTCTCCAGTGAGGTTGACTCACAGAAAAATCTCAACAGTAGTAGCAGTAGTAACGTCCATTTATCTACAGTAAGGCACTGATCAGTTCAAAATAGGAAAATGAGATTAACTTCTTAGTACCACTTCTCTTTTAATAAGTAACACGCTGTGTGTATGTTTGGAACCATTTTTTTGTTTGTTTCATTTTGTGGAACTCCATTTGTGATCTAAAACCATCGTTGGTGGGGAGAGGAATGACATTAGCACCCCAACCATGGTAACTTTTGTTGATATTAAATAGATAAAATACCCATTTCATGATAACTGGTACATAGAATTTAAAAGAACATATTTTCAATAATAAACTTAATTGATAAGTAGTCTTGGTTCAGATTTTCATTTTAGAACCTAAAATTTGCACCAATAAACACATTCCTAAAGTAATCAGTTTACCTTTCTGGAATGTATTTGATGAGGTGTTGAGGATGTAGATCAGCTAGTAGAGTGCTTGCTTTCAGGAATAAAGTCCTGAACTTGATCCCAAGCACCCTGTAAACTAGATTTTGTAGTGTACAACTATAAACTGAGCACTTGAGAACTGGAAGTAGCAGCATCCTGAACTATGCAGTATATCTGAAGCCAGCATGAAGGACACGAATCCCTGAATAAATTCACACCTACACATGGACACAAACATATCTGTTGAATCTTCACCTGTTTTAAAATAGGTGAAATTTTATATCATCCATATACGTTATGCTAGTATTATATCAAAAATAAATAAAAGCTGGTTGTGTTGTTGCATGCTTTTAATCCCAGCACTCAGGAGGTAGGGCAAGCAGATCTCTGTGAGTTCGTGGCCAGCCTCGTCTATAAGAGCGAGTTCCAGGACAATCAGAACTGTTCAACAGAGAAACTTTGTCTTCAAAAGCAAATAACAACCGCAAAACCTCCAAACCAACGAACCAACCAAACAGAAATGCAAAAACCGTTACTGCATTCCCATGATGCCAAAATCATTTTGAACAACTTAAGAAAAAAAATGGCTAACTAGTTGTCAAATAGTCAAAATACATATTTGGCATAGCAAATCAACATTTAAAAATATTCATTCTGAAAGTGAGGATTTCTGAGAAAACAGATGTTGTTTTCAGAACAAGTGGTTCTGTCATGTGTCCATTAGTCTAGAACTCAAGTATCTATTGGTACAGTGACTCAGACGCTAAGCAAAAGCAAAAGAAGTGGCTCCTTTAAAAACCTCTCAGAGAAGCATGACTGGGAGACAATATTATACGGCTACTGTAGATTTCCTTGGCAGTAGCAAGAGCTGTAGGGGTTAGGGAAGGGAGAGGAGCTACACAATAGCCACTGGCTTGAGTAATTAGCTGGGGTAATGAAGAGAGAGAAAAAGTGTGTTGGACACCGAAGCCCTGAACTGTCAGCATTATTGTTCTCCAAGGGTTGGGAAGAACAACGCTCCGCTGAGCCTTCAGTAATCACTATACATGACTACTCATGAGGAGAGTAATTAAGAAATGTCACTGCTTCTCTGGAAAAAAATTAGCACTCTTACCACACACAGTGTTTTCCTGGAAGAAACACATTCTGTGGTTGCTGCTGCTGCCCACAAATATTAACAGATTAGCATATGTGTTTCAAATAGCTCAAAAGACTGAGCTAAAAATAACCAAACACAAGTCAAAAAGTGCCAAAATATTCCCTACCAGCACACCCACCTCTGTCCCATATGCAAAGAAATACCTGGTACCTGGTAGAAGCTATCCTGAACCCCGTATACTTTATATCCACCATATAATACTTACTGGAAATTTATATAAATGTGCATATGCTTATTAGTTCATTTTCTTTTAAGCTTCATGAATGTGGAGATACTACCCTTGCTCATTATTATACAGTGATTGCCTAGAAGAATATCTAGGATTAGTAAATGCTCAATATATATTTCTTAAAGTCACTCAAATACAACACTTTATATTGGAAAAGAATAATATAATGTTTCACGCATGGTTTAGAAGGCTAGGTTCTCAGTGAAAAACAACTGATTTTACTTAAAGAGTACGTCTATAGAAATGAATCATATTTCTACACAAAAAGTTTGTTTTCACCTTGAAAATGAGAAGTTATCAATACTTTTTTTTCCTTGCAGAAATAGACTGCTAAGGAAATTAAGCCACAGACATTGCAGAGCAAAGGTGAATTCGCCAATGTTGTACTAATGAGGCTAATCAAATCACTTTCTCCCATCCCATTCCCATGTATTTACTCTGCTCTTTGAATTAAGCAGTTGTGTCTATATGACTAATTGTAGCGTTGATTCTCCAATTTGCTCTTTAATCAGATTGCATTAGAGGTAAATATTTATCTCCCCGAATAGTTCTCTGTGGCTGGAGAGAAACAAAAGCTAATCTTTGGAATTTCCCAAATAGAACATAGCTCAACTCAAGACAGAAAGAAGATGATTTCTAAGAACAAACATGACAATTTTTCAAATTGAGGGAACTTTATTTAGAAACAGAATTAGTAATGATTTTTGGGCAAGATTCTTTTCAATGTCACTGACTGATTATCGTCCATTAATTCTATAATTGGGATAATGACTTTTTAAATATCATGACAATTTTTCATTACAACTACAGTAAAATAGTCTAATGCATTGTCACTCAGCTGAATTTGGGGAGCCAGAGTATTTGAGTTGGAATCTTAATTTAGTTATTTAATAGCTATAAGATGTGTGAGTCAGTGAGACCATCTCTTTGTGAGTTTGATTTCTGCACTGTGCACCTGGAATTAGAACTATACAAACCCCAAAGCACTGCTGAGAAAAACATATAGCGCATTGAGGTGATCAAATACACAAGATCTTTATTTTTAAATAGTTTAGATTGAAGGGAAATTCTGTTCAAAATATGTTTCCTGCCTGATACAAAGTATGTGCAAGGAGCTGAGTGTGCACTTTCTAAATTGTGAAGAAGAAGGCATTACAGGGTGGGAGCTTTAAGAGGAGATCAGGGTCCAGGGCTCTTTCTTGGTGAATGAAATTAGGCTTTTATAAAAAGAGGTTTTATGACACTTGGGTCATAGCTATATTCTTCTCCTTCCTGTCTTCATTGTCCTGTTAGTTGAGGATATTGTTAAGAAGATAATTGCTAAATATTGACATTTAATCTTGGATTTCCCAGCCTCCAGACCTCTGAGAAATTTCTGTTGATCATAAATTACCCAGTCTATTAAAGCATCAACAAGACACTGACATTTGTCTTCATATACCTTGAGAAAATAAATTCAATATGGTCTGTCACATCATTTTACTGTTAAAGTCTAAAACAGTACCTTTCTTGTTTTGTTCTGGTTTTACTTTTTGCTTTCTGTTTTTCAGGGCAGGGTTTCTCTATGTAACTACCCTGGCCATCCTGGAACTTGTTTTGAACCTGGCTGACCTTGAATTCACAGAGGTCCTCCTCCTCCTCCTCTGTATCCTAGTTCTGGGATTAAGGGAGTGCTATACCACTGCCCTGCTTAAAAGGTACCATTTTTGAAAATACTATTTTTATTTTTTAAAAGATTTATTTATTTATTACATATGCAGTGTTCTGCCTGTATGAGGGTGCGAGATCTCATTACAGATGTTTGTGAACCACCCTGTGGTTGCTGGAAATTGAACTCAGTACCTTTGGAAGAATAGCCAGTGCTCTTAACCGCTGAACCACCTCTCCAGCCTGAGAACAAAATTATAGAGCATGTCCATGTGGGAAGGCTGTAAACCTTTAGGAACTGTCAGCTCTTAGTGAGAATAAATTTGAAGTAGCTTTTGTCTCTTACAAAAGTGCCGAACTCAGGGCTGGTAATCAAAATTTAGTAATAGAAACAGGAATCATTTATATTGAAAATTATTGGTTTATTTATTACTGTAATTTAAAAGTTAATGTTAGATCAAAATAGGAGAGGCTGTTATAAGTTTTCTTCTTCTCTACATGTTCTTGATTCTAGGAACTTCATTTAAAACATATTATTTTAAATATCATACATATCTTTAATAATGGCACTGACATCTACATACAATATCACCTTGGACACATATCCAATTAGAAACAACCTTCATGACTATCTCAGTGACATTTGGTCTTTCTAACCTTCCTTAAGGGCATACGTGCTGCATATATTGTATATGTATGTATATATGTGAGTTATTCATATGTATGTGTTTATGTATGTGTATATAGTGTGCATGTCGTATATATTGTGTATATGCATGAATGTGTGGGGACGTATATGTGTGAGTGGTAGGTACATGTGTATGTGTGTTGTATATGAATACACATGGGTTGTATAAACTATGTGTATGTATGTATGAGGGGTATATATAAGTTAGTGTGTACATGTGTGCACATGATTAAAAATTCAGACTAAGTCTCTACTGACTAGGGAACTGATTCCTCTTTCTTGATTCCCAGTACTATGGAATGTGCTTTCCAGGTCTGTGTCACTTGTCCTCTGATTTCTTCCTTTGATTTCCTTCACAGACTTCGTACCTCCCCTTGACTTCTTCCTCTCATGTGGTAGGTCAGTGCTTGGGTACTCAGTACTCTTTTCCTTGTCAATAGATTGCAAATATATTGTAACACATCAGAACATGATACATTTTCTGTATCATCAGAAACGAGCTAAGTATCCCTGCATATGTAGGTTCATCCTCTTCCTGAAAGCACCTTGCTCAATTAAATGTTTGTTTTAGAAAACTCAAGTTTCTTGACCCCTTTCAGCCTCCTTCCCATTGATGTTCCTGAAGAGCCCTCATCTTTTATGATGAACATACTGTACTTTCTCAATTCTTGTTTCTCCCATTCTATTCTCCATGGAGTGGTCAAAGTAACAATTTCTTTGAAAAAGTGTTGAGTTTAATTATGCTAACCTCAGTTTAAAGTCCTTCTGAGTAGATTTGATTTGGTTTCTGATTCCATAAAATGACCTAGGTACTTCTTCTCAGCCTTATCTCTAACCCACTTTACAACTGCTATGCTGCCCTCAGGTGGATTTTTCTCCTCCTCCTGTGTACCCATTTCTCATATTTCAATAACTGCTGAGATTTATAGAATTTTCAGGTTCATTTCCCAAGCAAGATGATCTTACATCACTCAACTCATTCATACACTTTACAAATGTATGTCTTTCCTGTCACAATTTCTACCCCAAATCACTATATCTTTCCCTGTACCATTAAACAGAAATAAGTAAAAGTTATGTAATTATCTATTAGCTGTTCAATAGTAAGTTTAGCCCCCTAGGCAATTAACTCTATGTAACTGAGTAGTTATCACTTTCATGGGGAGTGTCAATACCTACTTAGGTAATTCTCTTGGGATCTGAATGATTGAATTAAAAGTGAAAGAATGATTAAAATATATAGCTCATCTCTTGCAAATGCTGGGAGACAAGTGGAAAGGCCTTTGCAAGCTACACTGGGAGGGAGGGGTGAGATCTAGTTGGAGGATTAATCCAGTTTTATAGTATAAACCTCAGGGGCCCAAGGTTTGTAGGCAGCAGGTGTACAGCAGAGTTGAAAGTAGACTTGAAAGTGTTCCTCAGAAGGTCTTTGCATTTCATTTTCCCTGCCTTACAGTTCTGCACCCTAATTGCCAGTGCAGCTCTGTGAAACACAGGGGAAGAAAAGAGAAATCTGTATGTAAATTGGCTGTTTGTTCTCCAGGAAGCTCTTCCGTAATCAGCCATGAGAGCTGATTATTTTTGACTACAGTTGTATGTCAATTTCAGAACAAGGAACTGTGAGATGTTTCAGGAGACGTAAACTTAGCATGCAGTAACAGTCGAAAACTGTGATTCCTCATTGTTAGATGCCCCACTCCCTGTTGAGATTCTACAGGGCTGTCTACTTCAGGGTCTCCCAGATCTGTGAGGTCTTTTAAACACATCACCAGGTGATGAAGATTATTGCCTTTGTGTCTAGGATACAATGTGTTTACAGGAAATACAAGATCTATTCAAGATTGATTCTGTAACTAATCTTTATGGTTTAGTGGCAGCTTTCAGTCATTACCCCTTCCCCCTCCCCCCGCCCCAATCTGCCTTAAAGCATTACTATAAATCCAAACTATAGAAACGGACCAGATCTCAAAATATATTTCATGTAGCATTTTGTTTTATAAGTAAATAAATAAGGTCAAGAGAGATGAAGTGACAGAATCAGTATTTGAAACATTATTTCCTGTCTGAAATTTAGGATTCTTCCATTGAATGTGGATACAAACAAGAACATCAGAGCTCGTCAACAAAACCTAGTATTCTTTTAAAATGTTTGCTAGTTGTTAACATACTTAATAAAGCTGTAGGATAATCATTCATTGTCTCTAAAACACCACCCTGGCAAACTCTGTCATCAAATATTTATTGAATACCTGCTCTACTAAAGAAACCATTGAATTTGCTATTTATACACATAATAAATAATAGACTATAGAACCCTTAAGAAAATAGTCACAGTATAAATTAAGAATAGAATTAGTCTTTATAAAATAATGAGGATTTTTAATTTCTTAGAAATTAAAACAAACATAAATATCAGTGAAACATTCTAAATTTTATTTAGAGAAATACTTTTCTGTTTCTTGTTTTCAATACCTGTTTCCAAGTCTTTTAGTCATAAATACAAATTCCTAGTAAATATTTAATGATGATGACATTATAAAAGCCTCTAAATCGAGGTTATAGGCTAGTAGAATTGCAGATTATGAATCTAATATGTTGTTGTGACCCATATCAAGGTCTTCTACTTTTTGGTCCATTAAAACAACTAAAGATGGGAATACACAGTGATTAATTCAGGATGTAAAATCCAGTCACATCAAGGACATGCAAAGCCGTCTTACAAGGAGAAAAGGCGTAAGTCAATCTGTGTGTGTGTGTGTGTGTGTGTGTGCGCGCGCATGTACTTAAGAAGGGAATTTTATAAAAGGCAAAGAGTAAAGAGTCAAGTAGAGTTCTACTGCTTGGGAGTAGGGGAGAGGGCACACTAGAGACTAGAGTCAGGTATTTTGACTCAGTTAGGGATATGCAAATATTAAACTGACACAGAGCACTTTTCAAATGTTGGTTCCTCATCTTCTAGTAAAATTCTAAACGAAATAGTGTATTTATGAGTTTTATTCATTTTAGCTCTAAAATTAACTAACAACAAATATAGTAATAAGGAATTTGTGTGATGAATAAATGAGATAAAACAATAAAAAATAAACCTACTTCTAAGGAATTTTTCTAAAGATTTGTTTTTATTTTAAGTTATGTATATGCATGTGTATCTGTGTTGGGGACAATGTATATGAGTGTAGTTGCCGGTGGAGGCCAGAAGATGGGAGCAGATCCCTGGAGCTAGACTCACAGGTGGTTCTAAGCTATTTGATGCGGAAGCAAACTTGGGTCTTCTGCAAAAACCATACATGTTCCTAACCCCTGAACCATCTCTTTAGCCCCCTTTTGAGTATGTGTGTGGCTGATACTCTATGACGCATTCTGCACAAATGTTTAATTTAAGGCTTCATTTACAGCTCTACAACTTCTACAACACGGACTTTACCAAACAGGCAAATTACAGGGCTTAGTTCTTTGTAGTCCCTCAGTAAAGAACAAACAGTTAACATGATGCAACCAGGAAAGGAAAAAATGGTTTAAAAGCATAGTGCTAGCTGAGCTCAGAGTCTAGTCTCTTAATTTTTATTCATTATTCCTATGAAATCAGGGGTAATGTGCACATGGTAACTTTCAACACTCAGGAACAATTACCAGTAGCAGAAATACTTGAAATAAAAAAGTTCTAATTAGACCCATTACTTATGGGCTGAATCTAGTTCATTTCCTTTGTTCTGAATTTTGTTCACTAAGGTCATTTTGTGACAAATTTGAATTTTCCAGTAAGTTTTCCTGGAGCCAGATTCTTCAGTAGCCACACAAACACCTTTACAGTCTAGGCTATGTGAGGCTACAGTTTGTAAATTAAGAACTGGCATTCCGGTACTATACATGAACAACTGTTTAGTTTAAGTTGGCCCAGAAATGAGGGTCACCTTTGTGAGGATGGAGTCACTGACGATTAACTAGGAGGTCAATAAATTCTTTGAGGTCATGTTGACCCTTTTTATTTCAAATTTCTACAAATATGTAATTTGGATTTCCCCTCAATTATGTGCAACATTTAAAAAATATCTTTATATTTCTAACTTCTGCAAGATGAATGCTTGATTCATTTTCTCTTTTAGATAGAAAGCTAATTGAGGGCAGAAATGTTCAATTTAATATAGTGAACAGACACCATACTAATATGTATTATTCCCACCATTCTATACTTTGCTTAACCTCGTAATGTTACAATTAACATTTAGTCTGGCAAAATTTACTTTTCACAAAATTTGGAGGAAAAGCACAGTATTAAAAATGTTCTTAGAGAAATAATTGTCTTTCAGCATAAAATGAAAGAGAAAAAGTTTTAGGGATTCTAAAGAACAAAATTATTATAAATGACTAAATTTATAATTAAAATATTAACATTGATATGGATGTTTATAATTCTAATATCCTGTTTTATATGATCTGCATAATAATAGAATTCCAGAATTTTATAAATAGTTTGAGCTATTTAGTGTGTGTCCCATCCACACTGGAGTACAATTAATTTTCAAAGAATCTACAGGTTTTTATGCAAATTACTTATTTATTTGTTTGAAAATAGATTCTTCTCTCATACAGTACAGTTGCTCCTACTTCCACTCTTCATAGATCCTCCGCCACCTCCATTTCCCTTAGGAACAGACCTCAAAAAGACAAACACCAAATTGGACATACAAGATACAGTGAGACAAGACAGGCAAATAATAATGCCTGTTAACAGCCATAACATATACACAGAGGACCTGGTATAGACCCACGTAGACCCCTTGCTTGCTTCTTTAGTGTCTGTGAGCCCAAATGAGCCCACATGAGTCCACATGAGTCCAGTTCAGTTTATTCAGTGTAAAACTTTTCATCTTTACTTATATTTTAGTTTTTACTCTTAAACATTTATTTTATTTTTTATTGTGCATTTTCTTTTATGAGATTATAATATAATTACATTATTTAACCTTTCCTTTTCCTCCCTTTAAATGTCCCATATACCCCACCTTGCTCTCTTTCAAATTTGGAGCTTCACTTTTCATTAATTGTTGTTACGTACATATATGTGTACACATACATATTCTTTTTTTTTTTTTTTTTTTTTGTTTTTTGTTTGTTTGTTTTTCGAGACAGGGTTTCTCTGTGGTTTTGGAGCCTGTCCTGGAACTAGCTCTTGTAGACCAGGCTGGTCTCGAACTCACAGAGATCCGCCTGCCTCTGCCTCCCGAGTGCTGGGATTAAAGGCGTGTGCCACCACCGCCCGGCCATACATATTCTTAAATACATAAATGTAGCCAACTGAGTGTGTGTAATGTTACTTGTATGTATGTTTTTAGGACTGAATAATAGGTATTGGATAACCTGGGGAAGACAATTCTCTTGCTTTAAGAAAGGTTTAGTTGCCCGTTGTTTTTGTGTAGGGTTAAGGCCTCCTGGGCTGCCATCTGCATCCCACCACTATCCTAACAATCCCACTGTGCATTTTAGCATCTTATTATTAGCCCTCATGTCTAGGCAGTCAACTTGGTAAGATTTTTATGGATATAGCTTCTGATATTACTAGGAGATACAATCTCATAGCAAACACCCTGATTCTCTGGCTCTTATAATCTTTCCCTGTCTCCCACATGATGTCTGACCCTTGAGTCCAAGTTGCCACTTTTCAAGAGCTTATTAAGCTAGGCATTTAAAAAGCTTAACATTGCTAACTAGTTTAAGAAATTAAAATTTTGACTCAATAATTGCCTTCACTGCCTAGTTTCAGGATATGGTCTCATAACATTAGTGACATCTGAAAATTTACTACAGATGCAAAATGTGCCTAATCTGGCCTGTGATATGCTCATAAACCAGGTTTATGAAAATAAAACCAGAATTTGCTGATTTCCATGTCACAAATATTCCTAACACAGCCACTGGAAGTCACTGGCTTCTGTTCCCTGTAGTGTCAGGAGAGGGTACTTAGTCCATTTTCTTAAGAGATCCTTTCAACATACAAGTCCTTTAGTGCTGTATAGCCATAAACACTGGAGTTGGTCCATAAACGTATTCTTACAAACCCTGCAGCTGAATCTGATACAAGACAAAGCTGGAGAACCACTTCCCCATTCTCTTACTATCTTTTGAACATCCATTTCCCCAGAAGATTTTATTTACGTTAAAAATATTACTCTACCAATGATCAATAAACCTTACACTATGTGCATTAGAGGCAAAAAAAATTGATGTTGCTTTTAGTGCCTTGGCTATTGAGTGCATCCAAAAATTAACTGAAGAATGTAACTGTTAAGGTCGGGGATAGTGCTTAGGACAATGCAAAGGAAAGATTAGAGAGAGGTCGGCCTATTTCCAGGAGACAGGGGCATAGTGATTGTAGGACTTTGTAAGATAAGAAAGCTTTCTTTCCTTCTCAGCAAGTGGATGGCAATTCTACCACGAAGCCCACATTTAGCTGAGGCTGATGGGTTCATAAGTTCTAGCCTGTAGCAAGCTCTGCTTCTAATAGCTCTTTTCCAGTGGGGATTAATTACTTGGGCAAATACTTAAAATATTACTTAAGACATTATCCCACATTCCTGGTGTCACGTTTCATCTGCACCTGTATATGAAAACAGTATGTTACAATGACTCAGGATCTTTTTCAAATCATATCTAGTGTATCTAGCAACCATGTACAAAAAAATTACACTGCACATTGTAAAATATAATTTGCTAAACACAAACTACCATTATTTTAATGTGTATTTATATGGTTTAGCATGTTATAAAGCAATTTTGGAATAATGCTTGTTTAATTTCAAGGTTAAATATTTTTAAAACTTTTCTTACACTGTATATGTCTTTCCAGAGCATTTAAAAATGATATTCTTTACAACATAATCTTAGAAATATTAAAAGTTAATTATAATTAAAATTTATAAATATAAAATGTCAATGAACTTAATTCATTGATGAATTTTAAATTTATTTGCACATATACTTATATAAATTAAACCTTTAAAAGATGGACCATAATATCAGAAAAAATTCATTCAATTCATAGTATTTAATGACTGTGGTATAAAGAGTAGTAATTTGTGTATTTGGCACACATGAAACACAGATGCATACATATTATTAATTATAGGTGCATATAGTCATTATACATGCATTTGTTATCCCCCTAAATGAGTTTGGAAATGATGCTAATAAAATCAATAGAAGATGGCTGCTTGGTTGAAAGAGGTCTGAGATCACAAAGTACCAGAGCCATGATCAAGTTTAAGAAGCAAATAAACTTTTTTTTATTTGAAGACCGTAGAATTTAGCACTCCCCCTCGGCTTGCTTTGATAGTGCACTCTCAGTTTATAACACAGAACAAGGCAGCTGTGTTCCTTTGCTCTTTGAAAATGTGTTTTGAGAAACCTCTGCATTAGAAAAAGAGAGTTTGGAGAACTAATTATCTACTTGCCATCGAATGGTCCCTCTGAATGTGTGACAGCTACCTCCATGACTTCCATTTCAAGCAGGTTTACTAGAACTTTCCAATCACTTGTTTAGATGAGCTGCGGTAGTTTCAAATGGCAGCTTCAAACTGCTGTGTTATTTAATTGGCTGCATTCAGAGGGCAGCTGTTCATCTGCCAGTCCTCTTAGGTACATCAGGATTCATTGTGAATATCCTTGGAAATTGCTTTAGAAAACAAATCATGCCTTCTAATAGGAAACATGCCAACATTTACAGCGTTCATTTTAAAATCGGAGAACAAACATCCCAAAGCATTGGGATAGAGATTGCTTTATAGAATTTTAAAATATCATCCTCCTTTAGCAAACCTGATAATGATATTTACCGGAGTACATGCTGAGAAAAACGAGCATTTCCTAGTAACTGATATGGAGACTTTAGTTATAAAATAAGTTTTATAACTAAATTTTGCAAAGTAGCAAAAACAGTGATCAAAGAAAACACAGCTTAAATAAACATAATTTATTTATAAGAACTGTGGTTTAGAGGAGTGAGTAATTTGGAATCTGAATGTGTTTTTCTTTGTTTTCTCATAGGATTATTTGGTAACCTTGGCTTTGTCTTGAATTGCCTTGAATGTAGCCCAGGCTATCCTCCCAAGCATTGATGTTACAGACTTGAGTCATAATGCCTTGTACTATAATCTGTAATTTAGGGACAAAAGCATTGGTAATCAATAATAACAGCTCATGAAATATACTTAATCCAGTAAATTTTTAGATTAAATGTTCAAGCCATTATTACCTAAAAATATGCATTAAAATAATTATCAAAGATACATTGAATAAATGGAACAGTTCTTTTATGCAATGACTGGATAAAAACATAATCAATTTTTTGACAAAAAGCTATCTGCTATGAAAACTGTTAATAATAAATTTGGGTATATATGTGGAGAAAAAATTATTTCATTTTTGTCTTATTTGTAATGCTAGTGTTTCTTCACATTATAATTATTGTGACAACAAGTTGAATTTGCAATTTACCATCTGCCTAAATAACATTAACCTTCCTGTAACCTCATGATATTGCTATTTCATCTTGTCTGATATTTGACTCTCTCTAATATAAACCAGCAACAAAAGACATTGGCTGCTCTATTAGGCAAATGTCAGTCCATTTTGGGGGCCAACAAACATAAAGCATCCTAGGAAGGTGGGCACTGAAAACGTTACCATTACAATGGATTCAGTAATCTTAATTATAATTAAAGAAAAACAAAAAAGTTTGCAAATAATATTATAAGTATAAGTTTTAATTAATACACTTTAATAACTTATTTTATAAATTTGTGCATTACCTTACACAGTTTAGAAACCTTATGTTAACCAGCTATTTATAACTTAAAGAGGAACCTGTATAATATTTGAAATAGAGTCTTATTTTCTTGTTCAATAGTCCAAAACTATTTCTATGCAAATAAATCTATTGGTTCCTTGGTTAGCTTTATAATGCAATTTTTATAGCAGTTTTCAGTCACATGACCCACTAAAACCAATGGTAGAGTTAGTCATCTCTGTCTTAGTAACTTTTCTATTGCCATGAAGAGTTACCTTGGCCAAAGCAACTTAGAGAAGAAAGAATTCCAGAGACTTAGACTACATGACCATCACGATGGAGAACATGGGAGCAGGCATAGTTCTGGAGCATCCTTATCATTCTTATCAGCAGGTCAGAGGCAGAAAAAGAGCTAACTGGGCCTGGCAAAGGCATTTGAAAATGCCCACCCCCAGTGATACATCTCCTCTAACAAGGCCATGCCTCCTAGTCCTTCCCAAACAGTTTACTAACCACCAAGCATTCAAATATATGAGCCTCTGGGGGCCACTCTTTCAAACACTGCACTCTCTAGTTTTAAAAACTCAGCTAACTCAGTTTTTCTCTGATTTTCTAGATATTCCTTAATAATCTTTGTTTTAGATTTATAAATATGGGATGAATTTTTTAGTTGGTAGTTTTTTAGACATTTTTGTCTCTCTTAATAATTTTGTTATTTGACATTTTCAGACATGCATATATTGTATTCTGGCTATTTTCTCTTTCCACGCTCTTTTTTCTCTCTTGCATCTCTATCAACCCAGCACCATCAATTGTTTTCCCAGACACATGTCTTTTGGTTTTATTTTGTGACCTATGGGCATCTCTGTGGTCAGTGGATTGGAACTATTCACTGGTCCAATCCTTTCCAATGGTCCTGGTGGAGACAACAGAAGGCTCACACATCAGTGAGTTTCCCCCTCCTTGAACTTGTCAGTAGCAAACCATCTAACAGCAAGGAATAAGGATCCCAAAGTACTTCCTCTACCATGCCTAACTGTTGAAGTGTCGATTCTTGTGTAGACTTCCCATGTCTAACCTTGTGTAGACCAGTGCAAAATTCCACTGCTGCTAAGAGTTTATGATTTTAATGGCTGCACTCTTTGCTGGACAGTCATTTCCTAGCCAATCTCTTTTATCTTCTGCCTCTAACAATATTTTTAGATCCTATTTTGCAATGTTTCCTGAGCCTTTGAACTGAACATTCATCTGCCAGTGATAGATTATTATTTAGACTTTCTATCTACGATCACTCCCAGATGACTTTATACTAGCTCTTGGTTTTGAATGCCACCTAAATACCTGTCATTATAAAGTCTGTAGTCTTTGTCTGGACCACTCCCAAGAATCCCACAGCCCTATATCCAGCTACCTACCTCTCTAGTGTGACTTCAACACCAAAACCAATAAGGGAAAAAGTACACACACATACACACATAACTTATGGAAAGAAAACTTGATATAACTTGCTACAAATGATTGAATCTGATATGTGGATTTAAAGAATGAAGGATAGTATATTTCCTGGAGGATCCAAGCTCTGATTAAAGAGATTATTTATTTCACAGGAGGCTGATACATCTCAAGAAGTAAATAGAATATACTATCAGATATCACTAAGTAGGTCTCTGGGTCTAAAAAAAAATAAGGCCAAGTTGTTTAATTTTTAAAGGACTTTTATTTTCTCCACTAGCAAGCCTGAAGAAACTTCAAAGACAATATATTCAAGTTATTGGTAACACAGTAAAATTTGTGTGATGAAAGCCATCTTATGGGCTTGGTTCTGATGGCAATTCACCCATGGGTGGCTGTATTGTGCACTATCAGCAAGAGAGCTGCCGTTTAACACAGACTGTGTCAGTACTCTATGTTGATAACCACAACAAACCTCATTCTCCCAGGGATAGGTGTTTGTCTCCCACTCATCTTTATAGGTCTCCAAGTCTACCCTGGTTCCATTACAATATACTATGTTGACTTCTGCAATTAGGCTTCTGAGCTATTTTTCAACTTTGGTGGTAAAGGCTTGCACATACTCCCTCAGTAGGCAAAATCTGAAGCTTATTCTCAGCATATGAAGGATATGGCATTGAAACTATTATAGAAGAATTTCTTACTTTGTCATGAGATTAATTCTTGCTTGTTTGCAGTTAGTATATTATTAACGTTAATGCATGGGCATACATATTAATGCATAAATATAATATTACCAAATGTTCTTATCAAGACAAGTTTCTCATCATTTTTAAATATCACCACTGTCAGTATGTATACTGTTTCATATCAATCAACATTCAGGCTATCCTTTCAGTAACCATAATGTTACAGATACTTTGTACCATTTTTTTTAAAGCATCACAAGCAGAAACAGTTGACTCCATTTGGGAAATTCAAAATGATTCATCACTAATCTCTGCCCTTGGGGCTAGAGAGATTACATAGTGGTTAAGAGCATTGGCTTCTCTTCCAAATGATCTGGGTTCAATTCTCGGCACAGATACTGTAGTTCACAATCATCCTTAACTCTAGTTAAAGGGAATTCAGTTTTCTGACCTCCACGTGGACCAGACACACAAGTGGTATACAGACATACATGCAAGCAAATGCCCATATGCATAAAATAAAATAAAAATCTTAAAAAAGACTCATGCCTGTATGTACCAAATTGTTCATCAACAAACTAAAAAAGTTATCTTTTGTCCCTCAAATAATCCTCAGTTTAAATTACTTTAGTATTAGTGTTAGATAAGTTCCAGTCTTATTAAGATAAACAAAAATGAACCCCACATCCATTAGAAAGAAAATCTGAGAATGATTTCAATAATAAAATGCTAATTAAGAAGGCATATGCTGACTGAATGTAAGTGTGGATCCATCTAAGGAATACAGAAGAGGATACCCAAAGGGACTAACTAACAAAGTGCTTTTCATAATTATTTCTAAGTAGGCTTTCCATTTGCAGGCTCTAAGAGGAGAGTGTCCTCACATGCTGCATTTCCACTAGTGACCTCTGGCACTAGGGCAGACCTAGCATGGAGTAGTCATCGTTAGCAGTAAGTGGTCAGTTCACTCTTTGTCCCATTATCAGTTCTGTTTTCAAAGTTCCTCCTGTGTCTTACTCTCTGGGCCAATTGCCTCATGTACTTGACCTCCATTTTTAATTGCATGGCATTATTTTGGAGATGAAAAGGCTGTGACTTAGAGAGTTTCACTAATCTGCACATATATCGGAACAAAAGGATGAACTGGCTGTTCAACAAATGGAGAGGATATATTTACAATCTGGGATTTGTAGAAAGTTTAAGTTATAGGAAGGCATGGCATTACAAACGCCAGAATTTCTTCAATGATTTCAAAATGCCTTCTTCCCCTGCTTTCATTTGGCCTCTCTATGTTAGTAATCAAAACTAAACTCTGTTTTTTGAGATGGTATCAACCATATCCAAAACAAAAAAGAGTGGTGTTACATTTGGTTTTGAAAAAGAAAATATTGTGGCTTTATTTCCAGAATTCCATTGCAGGGAACATTGAAGAAATGTGGGGCATTTGTCAAAAAGGCTCTGTGATAACTCTGTCCATGATAACAAGGGACAAAGAAAAATGATTTGTGATATATCCCTCCAGGAGTGATGGCATCTTAAATCTCAAGTTGGAAAACTGCATTGACACTACATGAAAGGACAGAGCATGTAAAATTTATGGAAGAGAACTGGGTCTTCATCAACATTTTGGATTTATTTCTACATGTGTTTATGGAATGTTCTCCCTGACCCTTAAGTTTTAAAGTGATGCAATCATAATCTTATTCATAGTTTTTTCTCATATATAGCAATTAAAAGGAGTATAATTTAAATCACATTACTTATTCAATATTTGACACGTTTTTCCACTGGTATGTGAATGGATATTCTTTAAAATCCTCACTGTTTTATGTCTAGAATAGCAAATTTTCAGAACTCCAGATAATAGCCCAAAGGTTATTTACTAAAAGAAAAAACAAATCAATTAATTGAAATTTGATTTATTTACCGTAGCAAAGATGATTTAAATTTTAACTTTCAATAGGTTTGATTCTATAAAATATGGGTCCAATGAATTAAGATTATAATTGAAAGTCATTTTTCATTTAATCAAATAAACTATTTTTTTACTATTACTAGCTTATAAATGACATATTGATCATATAATTTTAAGTAACTTTTAAGAAATGGTAACTCGATGGCCAAATAGTCATAGTTACAGAGATTAAGAAGATAAAACAAATTTGGTTTCTTTTAGCATTTGAGAAGTATGCTATGGTCATCATTTCTAAATCAGCTTGTGGCTGAATGCTTCTCTTGTTTTGAATGTTAAATTCTGACAACAGTGTTTGAATATGTCTCCTACTGTGAACACTGGATATGCAGGTCATTCTAATTATTTCATTTTATCAAAGAATGACGAGATTGGTGTAATAGGATTGGCATTAGTGACATTAAAGGTTACAACTGAATGACGATAATGGCCTAACATTTTGAAAGTAGACACTTTTCTTCTGTCTACAAGATTATTTCCTCTCATTACTTTAGGAAGATTTCACATATATATTTATTTTCAAAGGCCTTTATCTGTTTATAATGTGCAATTCCATTGAAGAATATTAGCTAGTTAATTTGTAAGAAATAAATGATAAGCACCTTCTAGAAGGTAGAATATAAGGGTGTATTTACATACCTCATTTGGAAGAGAATTTATTTAAAATGTTATGTTCCTATAAAGAAGGAACATTTATGAAATAAGCAGCATAAAGTGAAAATATTTGACTTATTTGCTTCATGTTTTAAAAAAACATGAGATGTTCTAATTTTATAGTTTTATTGATCTTTTTGAATGTATATACATTCAAAAGGTTAAGTACATATCTATTGTGAAGTGATATCATATTTACCTTATACTTTCAAATCATATTATAATTTACAGACGCTTTACTATATTTCAATTGATTTTATCTTAGTCACACTATTAAAAATGTTATAAAATTCATTCTACCCCTTTCTTTATTAAATAAACACACAAAATATGACCAAATATTTTATATTGTTAACCTACAGTCATCTTTATCCACAGCAATTACTTTGCTATAATAAAACAGTGTCCACAGGGGTTTAAGTAATGTGTGACCACGTTAGATATCTCAGAATCTTTTTTAACAGCTTGGAAAGAGTTATTACTCTCCTGAATTCTCATTTTACTTGAAACATGAGGAATAAAACTATTGTTAACTATTGACAACAGCCAGATATCTTATAAATAAACTCACTTTTCCTCTCTGCTTACAATTGACAACATAATCTCCTAACAGAACAAGTCTGGAGTACTGTGCAGCTAATTACAAGACTGTGGAAATAGCAATGACATTGAGCTTCCTTCATATCAGTCTTCTCATCTTCAGATTCTGCCTGCCTATGAATCAGGCACTAACAACAGTCCAGAGGGCTGTTCTAAGCTCTAGAGTTTGCATATGCTCACAACATACTGCTATGAGTCATGACAGACACAGTTGTGAGGATGACTTCATCTACTAGCATTGCAAGAAAATTTTGGCTTGACATTCCATATACTCAAGCTATGTAAATGAAACAGGAAGTTCAAATGATAAATAGAAAATGTCTCAAGATAATCTGTTATTTACAAAACAACTCTCTTAATTTTATCAAAATATAACCCCATCAATTAGTTATAATTAAATTTAATAATGAAATTGTAGTACAAAGCATTTTATTCCTTTAAAGATGCATTTCAATGGAATCATTGGAGAACCTCATAAACATGAGTTTCCTAGAGAGCTCATATCTTGCCTCATAACATGGAAACTTGAAAGCTTCCATTCAGTCCTACTGTGCTTTCTAATGTCCTCATACTGGAATTCACAATGAGAGTTTCACAAATACTTAAATGCCTCAAGAATGAGGTGGTAATACAGACCGGGAGGACATATGTTTTCTATATTTGAATGCCCCCAGATCCAAAGCAATGGCACCAGATAACAATGAACTAGAATTACCGAAGTTGTGAGACCAAATATATCTTCTCTCTTTCAGAGTTGTCAACTATTCTGTCATAGTAACCAAATTGTTGACTAACACAAAAAGGCATAATGTTTTTTGGTATTGACCACACAGATGATTTATTTACACTAAAATGTGGAAGAGAAATGAACTCTAGCTAGTCATACATGACAGCTAGAATTTATTAATGTATTGGGAAAACTGGAAATATTTTAACTATATAGCATTTCTGAAAAGCTCTGATTGTTTAAAGTCATTTTGAAGATTTCTACTTACTTTATCCATTCAACTGTATTTTTCAATAAACATCATTTGTTTTAGTCATTTGCCATTTTCTATGAGAAATTTCCAAGGTCAAAATAATAATAACAAGTTCCTATACTTTAGAAAAAAATTATAATTGAATTTCTTTTTTTGACAAAGTTTTACATGATTTTGCAATTATTTATATCTCAATCTAATATTTCAGAAAAATTTTAATTTTAAGCATAAAATATATAAAATCTGTAGCTTAAAATTTAAACGCTAATGCTAAACATTGAAGAATAGAAACACCAAGACAAAGAAGCGTTGGAGAGACGGCTCTGGGGTAAGAACCTGCTTTGCTCTTGGAGAAGTTCTAACTTGAGTTCCTTGTACCCGTACCAAGCAGAAATGAACCACTTGTATCTCTAGCTCAAGGGGTTGTGAGACCCTCACCTAAACTATCCAGGCACCTGTTCTCTCTCTCTTTCACACACACACACACACACACACACACACACACACACACGAACACACAGTACCTTAAAAATTAAAGTTCATTTCTAAACCCACCCCCTAAAAAATGAATATCTCACTAGATTACTTACCTACTTGAGAACCTCTAAATTAATTACCTAATCAATGCACTATTAGATTACAACTACCTAGCAAGAGCCATGCCAAAGGAGAATACACTGGAATTTAAACAAACATCAAAAAAAACCTTAAATGTTGGGAATACATATAACTTGTTTTCTATCCTCCATGGTGTCTAGAACTGCATATTGCATATTGTACCTTTAGAAAAAGTTAAACTAATTAGTGGTGATGTGTTCCTAGTGCATTGTGAATGTTTCCAATTACTACAATTGTACTATACGGCATGATTTTCTCCCTGTTCTTGGATAAGTAAAGATAGAAAAGTTATACAAAAGCAACACCAATGCTCTAAGAACTGACAGAAAAATGAAAATGTACCAAGTATTACTGAAAAAGAAGAATGTAACAGAAAATTCCTATGATGTTATACCCTGAGAAAGCCAACCCAGAGTCTTCTCAACCCTAATAGGAAATGACAAACCTCGAAAAGCTATCTATAAACTTCTTTTAAAGCAGAATGCTTTTCAGATAAGCAAAATTGTTTTACATTGTTACCAACTTCTATAAATGCCAGTTCAATTTCAGAATCCATTCTTTAATTGTGATCATATCAAGGAAGACTTCTTTCTAGAAAGCAAAGGGACTAAAAAAGATGGAAAAGATTATGTTAATAAAGCAAATGTATCTGGTTTCCATGGTAACTCTGCAACTAAACTATTCAGAAGTCTTTTTCTCCATTATGCCACTGTTTTTGTGAGGGACTGGTTACTTGATTACCAGATCATGGAACCATAATACTTTAAAACAGTGTCATTCGAAAGGCAGAATGTAAGACATCCATGACACAAAAGATCTTAGCCTCAATCTTTTAAAAGAAATTATAGAGATAAGGCATCACAAGGCACTCAAAATTATTGTTTAGATAGAAGGAACCTACGTAAATGTCAGGCTTAGTTTGAAAACCAGTACTCAAGTTATTATTTTTATGATTAAGCATATTATGCAAGTTAATTGTAAAATTTAAGGATATTCTTTGGGAAAACTGGTAACCATCTTTTCTGAACTTCAACTGGCTGTTGTGGTTTCAAATCCAAGAATCACTGAATTGTTATTTGTCTTCTATTCTATGCACTGAGTTTAGAAACATTCAGAGTTGAGCCAAATGTCACAAGTTCCATTCATGAATCATAAATCCGTGTTTTGTTCTGCACTTACTGCTGTCTTCTATCCGGGTTCATCCTTCCTGCAAGTATATTGTTGTGACTGCTCACAAGGGAACAATCTACATTAAATGATTTTGAAACCCTTACTTTTCAAACGACCCTGAAATATACAAACTCCCACTCACTGAGAATAATGTGATTTGTTTAATCATCAGCCAATACCTATTTTCAAAGAGAACCATGGCTTTACATTTTAGCAAAAATAGTTAACCTCAAAGCAAAATTTTTTGACATGGCACTTTGTTCCTGGAAAGAACAGTCCCAGCAGGTTATGATCTGTCCTGTTTGGAGATTTGCATAATAACACAATTGAGCACCTGACCTATCTCTGCATGTAGAAATTAATAACAAAGATCTCTCCCCCTTCTAGGTGTCCATTGCCATAGTTACCTCACAAGTTCTGAAAATATGCTTAAATAAAGGAAGTCGAATAGAAATTAATCATGACTGGAAAACTTTTCATGATGAGGTCAGGCTTTTGTTTCTGGGTCAAGCTGCAGCATTAGACAGTGTTCTGATTTGGACAGAATGGATTGCCTTCTGTTGGAGGTCTGACTCTCACCATCTTTCACAAAATGTAGACTTGCTGACATAAGAAGTTTCGTTACTTTATTATGCATTTGCTCTTCTAGCTGTGAACTTTGACAGTGTGTGTGTGTGCACGTGCATGTGTGTGTGTGCGCGCGTGTGCAGAAGGAATAAATGAGGAAGTGGGCTTATGGGAATGGATAACTGCTTGCGTGATTCTCATGAGAACCCATTCCTTTGCTCAACCATCTGATGAATGAAGGAGTTGAGACCTTTTACATGGAAGTGAGGGGAGTTCAGCTTATGAACCTTTTTCTTATGCAGCGAAAAAACTCATAAAAAAAATAACAAAATGAACAACTCCAATGAGACGGGAGATTCCCGAGAAGAGCTAAGAACAGGATTAACTTCAGATGTTTTGTTAAGGAGTAGTTCAGTAGCCTGGGGCCTGCCCGGTGTTAAAGAGACAGGAGTTCCCACACTTGTGTAGGGGGAATATAATATAAGGTTGCATAAAGAAGAAATGTGATGGTATGAAGAAATTTACAATATTAAAACTTTTTCAGTTTATAATTTTACCCAGAAAAATCTTTACCAAGGAAATAAGCAGAAATTCTGTATAGGCAAGAATTAATTATACATAGAAATATCTGGAATGTTTTGACCCACTGAAATTAACAATGAAATAACAATGAAAATCATGATCATGTTTTTACATATTTCACCTAACCTCATAATTTCTAATGAAAATCATAATATTACAAAAATAGCAAAAATATGTTTTACAATTATGTAATGAATTTTCTAAGATAACTGGATTTTTAAGGATACTTATTTATTTGTATATTTATTTGTTTGTTTGTTTGTTGATCTTGAATGTCTCTCAATAAAATCTCTACTTTTCTGGAACTAGCAAACCCATTTAAAGGTTGAAACAGCTGGACTTCTACCACATCTATCCCAATAGAAACTGTTTTCTCTTATGAACTAGGATCTAGAAGTCTCTTTCAAATTCCCTCACATACAACCTTAAAATCCCCTAGACATCAATTATGCAACATCTCCTGTTCCGTAAATTAAAGAATATTGTTAGAACATCATTTCTAGGGGAGATAGGTTGAAGGTTGAAGTCTACCTTTTTATACAAACTAGGTGTAAATTTTAATCATTTACTTTTATTTAGGCTCCTTCCCTCTCTATTAAAACTTTATTTATTTCAGGCTGAATTCCATTCTTGAGGACTATTAATACTCCCATAGAGAAATCTACTTTTAAAATTTTTAGGATTAAATTCAGGGCTGGAGAAAATTGTAAGAAGGTACTTTTAATCAAATTTTTATTTTCAAACCCAAGGAAAAGATCTTCACAGAACCTACAGTTGCTATAGAATAAGACTTGGGCAATTCCCTGGTCTTCATCTAGTCTTTGTTAGCATACAACAGGAGAGAACAGCATGGTCCAGAAATAAGAAATGGGGTTAACAGCCACCACCGTTTGAGGATGGCATCTTGTGAAACCAATCACAGTTGTTTGGAAAGTGATACTAAGGATGTATTATACTTAAAGGGTTCAAATTATGGTCAGTAGAATAGGATGCTTTTCCTATAATCTGTTTGATTCCAAACTTACAGTTTAAAAATTATTCATCATATAGGCATTTTAAAATTTTTCAATTTTTTTTCTGTTCTAGTTTTAAGCACCATGATCAAAGCAGTTTGGGAAGGAAAGAGTTATGATCTCATATGTCTCTACCATGGTCCTTATCGCAGTACAACATCTAGGGGAGCCAGGACCAGAGCTCATATAAAAACTAAATCTGAAATCATGGGAGAACACTGCCTACTGGTCTGTTCTCAGGCTCACATTCACTTCCCTTCTGGTGTAGGAGGTCCTTCTGCATTTGTGTTGATTTCAGTGGCTGAATAAAGAAGCTGCCTTGGCCTTTTGATAGGGCATCCCCACGTTGGGCGCCACTAATGACAACCAGTCCATCATCCCAGGTGTAAGCCAGTCAGGAGGTGGGACACAGCCCACCCCTCCTCATTACAACAAAGTGGCACCTCTCCGTGGAGACTAACTCCATGTTAAACCTGAGAGGGATTTAAAAGGAATTCTAGACACAAATATAGAGTTTAACACAGCTTTTTGCTGTGTGCTGGTGGGGTGCTATAGAGAAATTTTCCCGATTCAGCAATAGCAGCAGGAAAAAGCTGTGCCATTTTAAAACAAGGCTTCCAGGGCCCTGCAGCCAGTACAAACTCCGGCTATGGAGCGTTCGTGGGCTCGGATGTTTGTGTACCCACTCAGGGTTGGGAGTAAAGTAGCTGAGACCATGCCTGTGGCTCAGCTCTTCCTGCCTGGGTAGGCAGCAGGATCAGGTCTACTAGAAAGTGGCAGTTTTGAACAGTTTCAGGGCTGTGTTGCCAGTGTAACCTCTGTCTCTTGCGGGAGACAGAGCATTTCAATGGGATTTGTGATTAAAGTGCTATGGTTTGCCTGATGACAACTGGACTCACTGTGTGCCTAAAAAGGGGGCATTGCGTGCCATGGCTTAGAGGCACAAGTGACTCAGAGGCACAAGTGACTCTGCCATGTTGGACTGGGCGGGGCAAACAGGCAGTAGCTGTATTTGATTGTCACAGCTTAGATTCTTAAGAGCTTAGAATTTTAAAACCAGAAAGCTAAAGTGTTCCTGGACAGTAAAGAATTACAGATTCACAATAGAACAGATTCAGACATAAAAGACCTCTAAATGGGTCACAGTGTTGGATGGGTGTATACAAAGGCTTGGGAGAGAGAAGAAAAAGAATACAGAAAGTTATAAAATAAAGTTAATGATTTTATAAAAAGGGTAAAGTCTTTAAAGAGACAGAGTACAGATAGTTATAGATTAAAAGAAAAATATAAGCCATGTAAAAATGGAAAATTCACAGAAAGTCTGGATTCTTTGTATTATTATGTTTTCCTTAAATTTTTGACTGTGAAGGAGCTGAATACAGAGAGACATTTCATTGTATGGGCTAAGCTAAACCAGCATCTATATCATAAAGATATTTTGACTTCAAAATTTGGGTCTAAAGATATGATGCTTTGGAAAAGAGGTTTTCCTTTTGTTTTCAAAGAAGATGAGACCCTGTGGATTGCTTCGAGGCCAATATGGTATGACAGACCACACCATCCTGAAAGGTTGCTGTGATCATCCCCCCAAAACTTACTTTGCTCAACTGCCAACTGAGATAAACCTGGCACACAGGATATACCATAAAAGACCTGATTAACAGCACCCTCATACATCACGAAGCAGTTTGAAGAGAAAAAACTGTACCCATATTCCCAAATATTGTTTATAAATGTTCTTTTACATTTAAAGGGGTATTTGATATAGATATAGTTAATTTGTATTGGTATGAATCTTGGTTTGTTGATATAAATTTAAGGTCAATTTTGTTATATGTGTATGTATTTCTGATATTAAGGTATTGTGATTGTGTACATCATTTAAAAGTATAATTTGTAATTAGGAAATATAGGTTGTTAATGTATAATCATTGATAATAGTCAAGCTTGTAGTCATGTTAGTTAGATTTTCTAGATGTGCATAGGTATATTTCAGATAGGCATTCTTCATATCTTTAAGACTACAGAATATGGCATTTAATGTTTTAATAAATTAGGACTTTTCATGACAATGAGATATGTTTGCTCTTTGCAGCACCAATCTACTTCAAGAGAAAGATGGGTGTCGAAGAGTCTACTTATAAAGCTTGATAACCATTTGGGCAAGAAACTGCTCTTGCCTGGACTGTTGCATAAATTGGACACAAAGAACCCGCAGAGAAAGGACTGCTGAACTTGCCTAAGGTGAGATGTTCCTTTGGGGTTCCTGATTCATGAGAGTCTGTGAGACATTCTGCAGGACACAGAAGAAAGTAACTGAACTGTCTTTGAAATTTCTTGCTTCATGAAAAAGTCTGCTGGATACTATGGGCCTGTAGGCTAAAGATGGTACAGAAAAACTTTGGGTGACTGTCTTGGCAGTGAAATATCTCTGTCATTTATATAGTTTTGGAAATTGCTTACAATGTACTTCCTGTGTACTTATGTAATATTATATCCTTCTGGAGTCTTTGATGGAGTTGAAGAAGGATAGTCATAGTGATAGTTTTCCTTGTTATGAAAAAAGATAAAATAGATATAAATATTGTAACTGTAATTTTTGCTTGATAACTCTTTTGTTATATGTAATCTTACTATGTTAAAATAAAAGCCTTTCTTTTTTTTTTTGTTTAAACAGAAAAGGGGAAATGGAGTAGGAGGTCCTTCTGTATTTGTGTTGATTTCATTGGTTGAATAAAGAAGCTGCCTTGGCTTTTTGATAGGGCAGCCCCAATGTGGGTAGATGTGGCAGATGCTATGCTTCTCCTGCCCAAGATGGATGCTGGTTAGACTCATGATGGTAAGCCACAGTCAAGTGGCAATACACATTAATGGAGATGGGTTAAACAAATATGTGTGAGTTAGCCAATAAGAGATTAGAACTAATGGGCCAGGCAGTGTTTAAATGAATACAGTTTCTGTGTAATTATTTTGGGGATAAGCTATCTGGGCTGCCGGGAGCCGGGTGGTATGTGGTCTGCTCTTCTCATTACAACACTCTTCTTATAAATCCCAGGCCTACCTGCCTAAGAATAGTACCACCCACAGTGGACTAGGACCTCTTCCATATAGAAGCAATCAAGAAAATGTCCTGAAGACATATATAGGCACAGTTAATAAAGACATGTCTTCAGCTGATGTTCTGACTCCTTATGCATTTAAAGTTGACAACCAAGATTAGATGTCACATGAGTATATGTTAATAACAGTTGTTCTGAGTATATTCAGAAGAGTTAAAGTTTAACAACTTGCCAGTTCCCAGATAAATCAATGACACAAGAAAATTCCCAGCAGCATTGGCATGGTTCTAGTTTGTTTTCTATTGCTGTGATAAAACACTGGCTAAAAGCAAAGTGTGGCAGAAAGGTTATATTCTTACGCTTTCAGGTAATAGTCCATCCCTGAGGAAGATCAGGGTAAGAACTCCTGGAGGCAGGAACTGGAGCAGAGACCGTGGAGAAGTGCTGCTTCCTACTGACTTGCTTCCCAAGAATTGTTCAGCTTGCTTTTTTATACCTCTTGTGAACACTTGCCCCAGGATGACAATGACCTTAGTGGGCTAGCCCCTCCTCCATCAATCAGGAACACCACAAAATGTCCCATAGACTTAACTACCAGAAAACCTGATAGAGAAAATCCTCAATTGAGATTTCCTCTTGCCATTTATGTTCTGATTTGTGTCAAGCTGATGAAAACTCACCACCATACATACTGATTGATACTGTCAGCAGTTCACTCAATGTACAACACATATTACATATCTCACATGTTCTAGACTCTGCTCAAAGGGATGAAGACACAAGAACATGCCATGCTAATCTCCAATGAGTCATTCTAAATTAGATGGTGCTTGTTGAGTAAGAAAACATGAATTAGATGGGATTAGATATAAGACTGAAATTTAAAAGAAAAGAAAGAGAGTTCTATGAGTTCAAGGTGGACATCTTGATTACAAGTGCCCTAGGGTTATTTGATTTGTCATTTGAATTGCAGATGATTTGGTCACTCACTCATTTCTATACTGTTATGTTGAGGTAATACAATAAGGCAGGGCTAAGAACAATTGGAGGCTAAGGCCCTTGCTGCCTATGCATGTCATATATTTTTCTTTAATTGGTGGATTATAAAATCCCCCAATAGAGGAGTCAGTCAGTTACAGCACAGCAGTGTGATGATATCTAGGCCTTTGAAGCAATGACTGCTTACTAACTAGTATGAAAAATATTTTAATATTTCCACAACCATATAGCCGTATCTGTAGAATACATAATAATTTTCACTCTTTGCTCTTGGGATCTCTTTTGAGGCACATTATGACTTTATTTGCTCTTAATTACTAAGCAAAACCGCTAAGAGGAAAAGAAACTTAATAAGGCTTTTCCAAACTCTAGTCAGAATTATACAAGGACTATCTTATCCTTATGGGGACAGATCTTACTGGGGCCTTAACAACTAGTAGTTATGCAGCAAACAAAGTAATCCTACCCTGGATGTCACAGAAGAGCCAGCTCTGAACACTGGTGACTGCTTGTATAAACTACAGTCAGGCTCATAACAACTGGATTAGACTCTTCACCATGGGCAATTCTTTCACCAGGAGAATGACAGCTGACTGGTGGAGGGTACACTCTTCCTCACTGACCTTCTGAGGTAGTGATGTGGGATTCCTCTCTTATACCATTTGTTCATAAAGAAAACTGTTTTGGGCCTGCCCAGGGAATAGAGGTAGGCAGGGGAAGACTAAACTGAATGCTGGGAGAATGGAGGCAGAGTCAGATGAGAAGCCATGGAGCTGCTACCAGAGACAGACATGCTGAAACTTTGCTGGTAGGCCATGACCTAGTGGTGATGCACAGATTAATGAAGATGAGTTAAATTAAGATGTAAGCACTAGCCAATAAGAAGCTAAAGCTAATGGGCCAAGCAGTGATTTAAATAGTATGGTTTCTGTGTGATTATTTTAGGGCTAAGTAGCCAGGAACCAACAAGCAACCTCTTCCAGCAGGGCAGTGGTTCTCAGCCTTTCTGATGCTGTGACATTTTCATACACTTCCTCATGCTAGAGTGAGCCCCAACCATGAAACTGTTTTTGTTGTTTCTCCATCGCTGTAATTTTGCTTCTGTTATGAATCATGATATGATTATCTGAAATGCAGGAAATGTGATTTCTGTGGAAGGGTCATTTGACCTCCAAGGGGTTGCAACCCATAGCTTGAGAACCACTGCTCTAAAGAAAGTACCCAAGGATGATGCTCCTTCTGTAGAAAATGCTATTTCCTTGGAAGAAGGAACAAGGCAAACTAATTAGGAGTTTTCCATTACCATGTCCATTACCATTCCCATGGACATTTTGATAAACAGAGAAGCAGAGCGTACAAGAATCTATACTTGTCATACTGGACACCAATAGACCAAATCTACATCATCTAATCATAGCATTAAGGCTGGATGTCCTCAGGTTTGATAGTTTGACTGTGTGGAAACAATATTCTTGCTATTGTGGGTTCCCATTTTCTTATCTGAAATGAGGTTTTTTTTTTTTTTCCTGGAAGTTTTCTTGTATCTTTTTGAAATCTAATGCTCTGTGATGTCAGAAACTGTAAAGAGAATGGAAGTGAGAAGGGCAGCTCAAGAGTGTTCACTTTCTGCAGATTCTCCACGTCTTCTACAGGCTTTCTGCCTGTAGAAGAAGCACAGAGATGTTTTACCCAAGCGACACGTATATTATCCCCTGCCTAGCAAACCACTAAGTCTGTATTGATTATAAGAGTGCAGAGCACTGGGCTTGCACACATTACAAAAAAGTCAAACGTAGGCATTACACAGACATTTGCAGGCTGTGTGCAATTTTAAAATCCAGAAAAATCATTCGCCAATCCCACCAGCGCTAATAGTGTCAGCAAACAGAGGAGGTGGATCATGTTTGTCCCTCCTCTGTTGACAATCACAAAGAGAGGTGAGGTGACAACTTTCTTTTATATTCAGGTAGTCCTTCAAATCCTGCCTCTTCAACAGTTTTCTATGAGATCCTGCACCTGGCCTGCACTGCAGGTTTTTCGTTTGTTTTCTTTTCTCGTTTGAGGTGGTAGTGGTAGTTGTCTAGTACTAATATAGTTATTTGCATTCACAAAAGCATGAATCTGTGGACATAGATACTGTGAAAGTAAATATATCTAGGATGTATCTACTTTTAGTCTCCACAACTCCTCACTGATAAGTGCCTTACAACTTGTCTGATTGTTTAGTATTGAATCAAGGACTAAGGGCATGAGGTGTGCAAAAAATGCATAACTTCTAGATATCTCTGTTTTCCAAATCTATAAACTAGCGATGATAGGGCTTTCTAATGTGCTGAACCAACACAAAAATTAAAACAGTCCACAAAATGCCTGATACTCAATAAGTGCTCGGTATATACTAACTACTCTCTATTTTATAGGTAGTGAATTTTTTTTATTGAATTTGTATCACTCGCTTCAGGTAGTAGAAGAAGGAAGAAGGAGGAATTGAGAGAAGAGTTGATAGGCCTGCATATGAAGAGAATTGCTTCAGGTGGCGGTGGTGCATGCCTTTGATCCCAGCACTTGGACGGCTGAGTCAGGCGGATCTCTTTGAGTTCTAGGCCAGTCTCATTTCCAGGACAGACAGGGATGTTACACAGAGAAACCCCGTTTTAAAAAGCAAACAAACAAACAAAACAAAAACAAAAAATGAGAGGGGGGTGGTAGTACTATTTGACTTGCCTCCCCCAAATAATGATATGGAGATTGAGCAACTGTATCCTTTGTCTGAAGTTGCCGATATCATGATATAAACTCTGGTCATAGTTACTGAAGGAATTTCCAAATGTTTTTTGTCATGTTTACATTTTTAAATAAAATTGGGAGCTATTAACTGTTATTAATTATAACATTGTTAAATTACTCATTTTATAATTATTTTAAACTTGAATAACTCACATTATTGTTATTATCACTCTTATTATTATCATTATCACTATCATTATTATTTTAAGAGCTTAGTCTTTGTTCAACACTCTTTCTAACGTCTTTAAGGGGCAATATTGTTTTGCTTCATCCAAATTCCAGTTTTAGTGCTTTAAACAGAGATTTGGATATAAGGAAATATCCCCTTGATTTCCCTCTTGCTACAATTATTACACTGAGTACAGTTCAATTCCTTCCCTTTCTATCTCTTTTCTCTTTCCCATCACTCCTTTCTTTCCTTCCTTTCTCCCCTTTTTGCTTTCTCTTTTCTGCTTTTCTTTCTATCTTTTAATCTTCCTTCTCCTATTCTTTCTTCATTCTCCCAAATCCCCTTCCAGAAACAAAGGTCTTCAGACCTGGTTAGAATTAATGAGTCTTAAGGAGTCAAGTTATTTTATTTTCCCAAAGATTTATTTATTCATTATGTATACAGTGTTCTGCCTGCATGTATATCTGAAAGCCAGAAGAGATCACCAGATCTCATTACAGATGATTGTGAGCCACCATGTGGTTGCTGGGAATTGAACTTAGGACCTCTGGAAGAGCACTAAGTGCTTTTAACCATTGAGCCATCTCTCCAGCCTCAACTTATTTCAATTCTCTGTGAAAATATCTTGGTAAATAATGTCCTACTCCATGGAAGAGCACTGTGCATTTAAGACCACCAAATGCAGAAACACACTATCACATGATGGCACACTGATAACATTCAATGAATCATTTTCTTTCCTATATGAATACTATATTTTTTTATATAATTAAAACCTATTCATTAGAAATGTTAGCCTTTAAAAAAAGATAATATCACCTTCCTTAATACTTGTATGGCTTAACCTGTATAACACACCATGTAGCAATTTAATTAAATATTATGGAATATTGCACTGCTTTGCAATCTGGTTATTTTCATTACAATATTGTTCAAGGCAAGGAGGATATTTCACAACAGGAAGGATAAGGAGAAGAAAAGGAACATGTAACCTTCGTGATTGGGAAAAATGAGAAAAATGAATACTTATATACAAACCAAACTCACTTGATTCAGCACAAAAAAAACACAGATAAATTTTAATATAATTTAATACAATTCTGCCTCAAGAACATATAAAAGATTCCAAAATGGGCCCCAAACTAAATCTCATAGGCAAAATAATTGCTACAAGAACAAACTTTGAAGCAAGGTAGATACTTCTGCTTAATATAACAATACTTTTGTTATTTCCATTGAAAAACAAGATATGTAGAATCTGTATGTCTCCTCTTCTAATCTGATCACATAATATGTTGTTTTTGAGATACATTTAAGATGTGCATAAGGAATAGATCTCTTGAATCAAGGAGTTGCCAAGTTCTATTACTTTATAGAAAATTTTCTTCTTTCATATACTAATTACCAAATGAAGGTAAACTTTGAAAAAGATTTTTTGATTTTAATTTCTCTCTCTCTCTCTCTCTCTCTCTCTCTGTGTGTGTGTGTGTGTGTATGCACATCACATGTGTAGATGCCTCTGAAGGCCATGAAAAGTGTCAGCTTCCTAGAAACTAGAGTTGGAAGTGATTTCCAGCTGCTAAGTCTGGGGGCTAGGAACCAGACTTGGCTTTCTGATAGAGCAGGAAACATTGTTTATCTGCAGAGTCATTTACTTCCCATAATGTTTAAGTTTAATAAATGGGAAATTATTGCAAAATAAGTAAGGTTTTGGGTCAAACATAGAATCATGTGCATTTAAAATGCACTCCATCCCAAACTAATCCTAATCCAACTACTACTATCCATATCTCTAATAAAAGAAACACCAAACACTTGAACTAGTTGGTTGACTTTATCAAGATAATACAGGAAATTGGCATCAGACTTCTCTTTTCTATTTAAATATATTGGTCAAATTGATGCAGCTGGAATAACAAAACCCCTCCCTCTATGGCCTCTAATGCCATAGGTGACAAAGTATGTCCATCTGGGAGCAGATGGCTCCTGAAACGACACCATTGTTACTAATGTGCAAATCCTGTTTCTGGACAATAGTCTTAACAATCTCAGGAATTAGCCCCCAAAGTTCCTCAGAGTCCCTGTTTCAGGAAAAGATAAGTGTAGGCTGTAGAGAGTAAGTTCATTGGCTCTAGAGGGTATAAACTCATATAACTATAGGAACTGAAGGTAAATCAAGATGATGCTGAAGAACAGAGAAGGGAGAGTAACTGAGGCACATTTGTACATGTTTGCATCTGTGTATCTGATTGCCCCATGAGGTCAAATAGAATTTCTATAGGAATGTTTTTGTATTTTTCAATTATTTCTTAAACTCTAATTGACTTGACTGAACTACAAATACAAAACACTCATGCAAAGAATCTCATTATTTCAGTACAGAAAAAGGTGATGACTCCATGTACCTCTATTCTTGTACCAGTCAGATGCTAGAAATGCTTTTCTCCAACCTCCACCTATCAGTTACACCTCTCCTGTGAGAAGAGAAGGTCCCCCTAACAGGCAGCTGGATCGGCTCACACCTACTCTCCTATTTTTCTACAGAAATGTTTACTCAGATAATCCCTAGAAAAGATATGAAAGGGAAAGGAGCCTAGCTTTGCAGCTTTTATTTTTGCAGGCATGCAACAATCTTCAAAATATCAATTATGGGGGGTATGACATCTATGCTCAATATTAAAAAGAAATGATTCTGCTTTTATTGCATGATATTTGTTTAGTTCCGTATTTTCTCAGAAGGCGATATTTTTAATCATGTTTCATTCCACTGAAATTTGTTTTAAGAGTGGGAAAACATATTTTAAGAATGGCTATAGTCTTCCTTTATTTTCACAGAGCATATCTGTAATAAAAAGGATGAAAGAGAAAGAAGGGAACTCTTCTATAAGTTGGATGAGGAGAGTGGCAGTGGGTCAGCAGCTTTGAGTTGTAGATGACTTGGTGCCTGCTTTTGTACAGTTTGAAGGCTAGAATTAGTTTCACAGTTTTAAAGGAATAAAGAAGAAAAAAGGAGGGAAAAGATAATGTGTTAGAGGAACAGGAAAGGGGGACAAAGAAAGGAAGAAAGAGGAAGAGAAAAAAGAGGAGGAGAAGAAAGTGGAGTATACATATATTACAAATGCCACATCAAATAGATGCTATTTAGTTGCACTAACAAGAATATCTTGAATAGACATTTTTGTTTCTTTCTTGTTTTCGTCCTGTATGTTATATGATGCCATGCCTTACATACCTCAGTCACTTTCATGCGTCTGCGTACATTTCAATCATGGTTCATACACACTTTTCTTAAGAACTCTTTTGATGTTCCTGCAGATTTTGATCACCTACTCTTTATAATATCTTAAAATTGAGTTTTGGGTTGGAAAACTTGGAAAATAAAATGATTTATTTGATTAAATATAAGAATGGGTATTGATAGGAAAGGGACAGGAAGCTACTTATCACTGCCAGTATTTGAATACGGTTCAGTCTACTCTTTGCACATTTCAGAGAGTATAACTGAGGGATGGTTATAATATGGATAACTTTTAAAGTACTTTAAAATAAAAAAGCATTGAGCTTAATTATTAGCAATGTATAACTTTGTCTTTTCTATCGAATTTGTTTTTATATAAAAAATAATACTGACTTGAAAATTATGGGCCAAAGCCTTTGATTACACGTACCATAAAAATTGTATTTGACAAATGGAGCAAATATGGCCAAGTATCATTATTTTAGTGATTCATAAAGAGATTTGTTTAGTAGATTACCCTTTCTAGGATTCCATGCAAACGGAATTTAAATATCAATGTTACCTTTCCATAACAGTTACTCCAGCCTGACTATTTGTTATTGTAGGAAATGTACCTGCAGGAGAGTTTATTCTCACTTTCCCTTTGCAAATTGTCTTTAATAGGAATAGGAAATCTTTGTTTTTTTTTTTTTTTTTTGGTTTTTCGAGACAGGGTTTCTCTGTAGCTTTGGTGCCCGTCCTGGAACTAGCTCTTGTAGACCAGGCTGGCCTCGAACTCACAGAGATCCACCTCAGTGGCTTTCATATAAGCAATTATAGTTGCTCCTCTCCTTTTATCTGCAATGCAACTCTTGTATGGATTGAATAATGGATGGTGAGCCTTGTGTTTTTTCTTGTAGCACTGTGACAGGATTCACAAATATGTTTACAATTTGATTTAATTCCAAGAAATAATAGAGATGGGGACATTCCATATGCTAGTAATTAATTGGGCAAACACAAAAAGGGATTTTTTGTCTCTCTCCTCTCCAAAAGGTATTGCTATTTTCACACTAGCAACAGCACTCTCTTTAAACATCTCCTTTGTCTATTAACATTGCAGGCAATCCACACAAAATTACATAAGCTTGACATCCTCTTAAAGGGCGTCATTACGTTTTGGTCTCTGATGATAATCATCATGATCTGAAATGGCCACTGGCAAGCCATATCTTTGACATTTATTATACAGACCTTCGTGGTCTCTTTACCATAGTCATAAGGGATGTTTCATAATGGTAGTAATATTAATTGCTGCCATTATCTTGCCTCTCATGTTAAATTTTGGGTCAAATGATTGGTTTAAGTCTAAATGAGCAGTCGGGGATGGAAAGGACAAAGAAGTAGGAGTAAAATACATGAGGAGCTCAAGCCCCGCTGCATACTGAGAGGTAATTTACACAAATAGGCTAGACGAAAACAGATGGGAAGAGGGAGATGGGAGAGGGTTGACTAATGACACCTGACTGCCAAATGACCCTGTGGGTTTGAATGCTGGCAGGACACCTCAAACTGTGCCAGCAGCCACTTGGAACTGCCTGGTTTCCACTCGCATTGCATTTAACTGACTAACCTTGGTCTTTCTATTGTTACCATCAACAGGGAAATTTACACCATATCTAAGCATGCTCCAGCAAACACCCCTTCTAACTGGGCTCTCTGCTTTGAGAGGCTGTGTGTTACTGCTTTGAGAGGCTGTGTGTTACTGAACAGTTCTCGAGTTTATTGTTACAGAGTCTTTGCTTCCAGCAGGGAAAATTTGACACATTTATTCTTTTAAGTGCCTCTTTTGTAAACCTGTAGTATATGGCTTCCTTTGTGGCTTAATAAGAGCAGTGACGGAAAAAAGAAATTATGTATTCTGAGAATATAACCTTACTATTAAATACTTTGCTCATGGTAAAATATGCTTGATCCTGACAAGTGAGGCCTTCTTAGAACTCTATAAAGTGGACTCCTACCAGCATCTTATTCTCTTCCTCATGTTTAAGCTTTAATCTCTTTACAAATACAAAATTGGTGTCTTCAACCATATATTTAAATACACTCTGATCTTGGAATAAAGAATTTTAGGCTACTGGTTTCACTGTCTAATAGCTGATAAGAGTAACAACAAAACAAACTTATCCTATCCATGCTCTACTTTCCAATCTCTAAAATGGGACTCTGTTGTTATTATGCTACACTGATGGAGGTTAAAAAAAATGTCATGTTTACATACAAAGAGCAAATAAGGTATAGGTTGTTAAATTATTAGAATGCATTTGAATTTATGAAAATATGAAGAAATAAACTAGCAAAGACTAACATGTTTTTTCATGACGCAAGGAGATGGAACACTCTTGTTTGGGCAGCATACAACCCCATGCTGGATTGTGAGGAAAAGAAAATCTTGGTAGTTAACCTCCCTTGAAAAAGTCTCCCTCTTTGTGCCCAGGGAGGAAGCTGTGTGAAAGGTCATTATGATAATACACTGATTCATAAGTAGCATTTATGGACCTGCGAAGGCTGTGTATATTATTGAAGAGACACATGACTCACTTTCCTTCTTAATAAGGACCGCCAAGATTATACTGGAAAAGTGACCAGAAAGCATATGCTGAGGTTCAGGCTACACTTAATATTTCAAAAATATCATTTCCAAAATGATATTAAATAATATTTACTTCTATCATTTGAAAAGTAATTCTTCTCATATGCTTCTCTTTCTTAACACATTAGAGAAGAGATTAAAATGTCCACCAGAAGAAAATTAACTGTTGTGGCTTAAATGAGAAATACCCCACATAGGCTCAAGTGTCTGAATTTTTGGTCCCCATACTGCAGAGTCCTTTCATAAGGTACATCATCTTTAGGAGGTGGAGCCTGCTGTAGAATGGGTCACTAGTGGTTAGGCTTGAGTTTTGTTTGGTCACTCCTATCTGTTCTTTGCTGTTTTACCAGCGATGAAATGTGACCCTAAATTCCTGCCACCACACCCTTTCTGTTATGTGGAAACATATTCCCTCCAGTTGTGTGCATAATAAAGCCTTCTTCTGTCAGTGACTTTTTGTCTGGTATTTAATCGTAGCCAAAGAAAAGTAACTAACAAATGCTACATTTCAAATCTAAAATCATTTCAAGTTTCTAGCAAATTTATAGGAACCAATCCATTCAACCTGATAATAAAATTACTCTTCATCATACATTTTAATCATTCCCAGGTCTGCATCAAAAAGAACTCAAAGTTTAGTATAATTTATTTTGTCCAAACAGGTAGATGTGTATGGAAACAAAGACACTCTAAATTTTGCAATGTGATATTGCCTTCTAGAACGGCAGCAGACATTTTATATTCTAGTTCTTGGGGAAGATGCAGTTTTCCAGGTTCTCAGAAGATGTAACTCCAAGAAGATAAACTCTTGGAGAAGTGTCAGAATTCTCTGTGCCCCGAAATCTAGAGAGAGCTAAGGGGATAGCTGGACCATGTAGACATATGGGAAGAAGCAACAAAAGCCACATGAGACTCCTGGAGTACTGGAAGAGGACTTAGAACCAACTAAAGGACAGCACAGTTACTGAAGTTAAGAGGAAGCAGAAGAGAGACAATGCAAGGAAGAGTCAAGCCACCAAGAATGGGGATGAAATCTTATACAATAAAGGATCATCTGGAGGCATTACCATCCCTGACTTCGAACTCTATTACAGAGCTACAGTATTGAAAACAGCTTGGTATTGGCATAAAAACAGAGAAGTCGACCAATGGAATTGAATAGAAGACCCGGACTTTAACCCACAAACCTATGAACACCTGATTTTCGATAAAGGAGCTAAAAGTATACAATGGAAAAAAGAGAGCATCTTTAACAAATGGTGCTGGCATAACTGGATGTCAATCTGTAGAAGAATGAAAATAGACCCATATCTATCACCATGCACAAAACTCAAGTCCAAATGGATTAAAGACCTCAATATCAGTCCAAACACACTGAACCTGATAGAAGAGAAAGTGGGAAGTACTCTATAACACATGGGCACAGGAGAACACTTCCTACGTATAACCCCAGCAGCACAGACATTAAGGGCAACATTGAATAAATGGGACCTCCTGAAACTGAGAAGCTTCTGTAAAGCAAAGGACACTGTCACTAAGACAAAAAGGCAACCCACTGACTGGGAGAAGATCTTCACCAACCCCGCAACTGACAAAGGCCTGATCTCCAAAATATATAAAGAACTCAAGAAACTACACTGTAAAAAACTAATCAACCCAATTATAAAATGGGGCACTGAGCTGAACAGAGAATTCTCAACAGAAGAAGTTCAAATGGCCAAAAGACACTTAAGGTCATGCTCAACTTCCTTAGCGATCAGGGAAATGCAAATCAAGAGAACTTTAAGATATCATCTTACACCTACCAGAACAGCTAAAATCAAAAACACCAATGATAGCCTTTGCTGGAGAGATTGTGGAGTAAGGGGTACACTCATCCATTTCTGGTGGGAATGCAAACTTGTGCAACCACTTTGGAAAGCAGTGTGGTGGTTTCTCAGGAAAAACAGGATCAACCTACCCCATGACCCAGCAATACCACTCTTGGGAATATACCCAAGAGATGCCCTATCATACAACAAAAGTATGTGCTCAACTATGTTCATAGCAACATTGTTTGTAATAGCCAGAACCTGGAAACAACCTAGATGCCCTTCAATGGAAGAATGGATGAAGAAAGTATGGAATACATACATATTAGAGTACTACTCAGCAGTAAAAATCAATGACTTCTTGAATTTTGCATGCAAATGGATGGAAATAGAAAACACTATCCTGAGTGAGGTAAGCCAGACCCAAAAAGAGAAACATGGGATGTACTCACTCATAATTATTTTCTAGCCATAAATAAAAGACATTGAGCCTATAATTCTTAATCTTAGAGAAGTTAAATAAGAAGGTGAACCCAAAGAAAAACATATAGTCATCTTCCTGGATATTAACCTTCATCGGGCGATGAAAGGAGACAGAGACCCACATTGGAGCACCGGACTGGAATCCCAAGGTCCAAATCAGGAGCAGAAGGAGAGAGAGCACGAGCAAGAAACTCAGGACCATGAGGGGTGCACCCACATACCGAGACAATGGGGATGATCTATCGGGAACTCACCAAGGTCAGCTGGACTGGGTCTGAAAAAGCATGGGATAAAACCGGACTCGCTGAACGTAGCGGACAATGAGGACTGCTGAAAAGTCAAGAACAATGACACTGGGTTTTGATCCTACTTCATGTTTTGGCTTTGTGGGAGCCTAGCCAGTTTGGATGCTCACCTTACTAGACCTGGAAGGAGGTGGGAGGTCCTTGGACTTCCCACAGGGCAGGGAACCCTGACTGCTCTTTGGGCTGATGAGGGAGGGGGAATTGATTGAGGAAGGGGGAGGGAAATGGGAGGTGGTGGCGGGGAGGAGGCAGAAATCTTTAATAAATAAATAAATAAACAAACAAATAAATAAATAAACTTAAAAAAAAAGAAAAAAAGAAAAGAAAAGAAAGTGCAGAACCAGGGAACCCAGGCACCTGTCCTCATTCTGTGCTTTGGTCTGCACCTCCCCATGAGTTCTTGGGGCTCACACGTTTCTGACAAGTCCGTAAAAGTGATGATTAGATGCCCGAGCTCATGATGCAACATAACAATTCTTTCCACTATTCTTCTTACTCAGCAAGGTAAAGCAGAGAAAACTCTGTTCAAAAATCATATTTCTTTGGGCAAAAGGTATTTACCATTTCTTGGTGGCATCAAACATAATTTTATTACATTTTAAACATGAGATGTTGTGTAACAGTCTCATAAAATATCCCAAACTTTGTTTGTGTATGTAAGATGCTGGTCATGGGAGTGAGGGCATGTGTATGCTGAGTAAGTGCTGGAATTTAAGGGCTCTATTGCCAATCTGTATCCTCAGTTCTTGGCTATGTTTGAGAAAGAACAAACCTTATTTTGAATAGTGATTTTCTTGTTTCAGCCTCTTAAGTTCTAGGATTATAGGTACCTGCCAATTTGCTCAGTTATTTTTTAGTTGCTCTTGGAATTAGTGCAAAATGAAATTAATGAGCCACTGAATCTCCCAATTGTCTGTACTCAACTGTGTAAACAGAAATGTTTTGAGTTCCCAAATGGTAAAGGATATTTTTTGATTTACTGCAAGGCTTCTGATGATGTTTTTAAACTGGAGAGTAAAATACACGTATCTGAGGTTATTTAGATTAACTTGTAAATTTCTTTACTTGCTTGAAATTCCCTCTTCCCCGCAGTCAAGAAGAGAATCTTTTACAATAGATTTAAGAGGAAAACTATCTTAGAATCATGTAGTTTGGGAATGAAAGAGGTAACACAAAGAATAAGAGAATTTGGAAAGAGTTTATCAGAGGCATGAAATGTTAAATCGTCCACTTTCCTAGTTCAGTTTCCTGCTTTTAAAACACTTTCTCTCAAAAGGAGACCATTAAGGTCCTCACATGCTTTTACGTTACTATAATTTCTACCCCAAAGAAAAAGAGAAATTGATCAAAGCATGTGTGTTGCCCTTAACTACATTCCAATGATATTAAGATAAATATAGCTTCCAAAAGTAAGATTAGAGTCTGGCTGAACATTAAAAGCACATCAGTGGTTTTTAAATTTCATTTAAATTTTATTCCTAAAGAAATAGGGGATGAATTGAGGTACAGGCCAAAATTAAGCTAATGCAAGGAGAAAAGCCATGACGACTGTTCATTTCTTATTTTATGAACATGCAATGGATTGTAATACAAAGACAATTTTTAAAAAATTTTCCTAATTTTCTTTTTCTATAGTTATTTCAATGACCATTTACATTAAAAAAATATAACCCCTGAGTCCCATGAAAATTCATACATTATGAGTGATGTTCAATGTTACAGTGCACACTCCTTTTGTGGAATAGTAAGTCAGTGTTTCTGTCCCCACGCGTAAGGATTTTGGCACCATATTTTGTATGCCTCCTTCAATCTTTCATCTGTGAATCTGCCCCTCTTTAAGGGAGGTATCAATGCTTTCATCTATCAATATAAATCTTTGTGCCTTTATCTTTAAAATCAGAGAGTTTATATGTCAGAGAGAAGAAAAAATTAGGATACAGAAAAAAATGGGAAGAGTAAGTTACCAGGTGGAATGGAGAAAGGCCACTGCTTTCACGGGATGATTACGGTGGGGGTGACAGTGAGGCCACAGGTGAAATAGCCTCATGAACCATTCAGGGAGGGGCAAAGGAGCTACTTGCATGCCTTGATATGAGTTTGTCCCCTACAGCTTATGTGTTTTTGAATTTCTATGTTTGCATTTGCATTTGGAGGTAGTGTCTTTGGGAGGTGATAAGGTCAGGACGAGATTTGTGGCCTTTGCAAAGGAGGTCTAGGTTTTGACAATTCTCCTTCCTCACTATGTCATGCCCTCTGCTTTACTGTGCTGCAGCAAGGAGGAGCCTGGTAGATACGAGCACAACACGACAAGAATATCCAGCCTCCACATAAGTAAATATATGTACATTAGAAGTGGAAAGGAAAAAAGAAAGAAAAAGAGGAGAATATGGATATGAGGGGTGGTGACCATTATTTTTATATAAGTTTCGTTAAGTCTCAGAATAGTTGATTTATTCTTCCTTAAACTGAAAAATTTTTAAAATTTTTAAAATTCCTTGTACAGTTCTTCAGATTTCATATAGCTTCAATTGAGTTTGTATTTTCTTTGTGATAATTCCACTTTTGATTTTTTTTGGCAGTCTTCACATTTGTCCTTGTTTCTGTAGCCTATTTTTTAGTGAGCATTTTCATATACTTGACAGTCATAAAAATGCCTATTCAGTTCTTATCTCATACCTATTAGTGATATTTCCCACATAAAATGCATTGCCTTTGTAAACAATTTACGCTCATTTGTTTATCATGAGCTTTGAGTTTTCAGTACCCTTCGGAAGAGTCTATATCCATCAGTGTTGTCCCACTTACACCACATATACTCACTATACCCTCATAAGTGGCCTTATATATACATCACATAATCAGTGAGTACTGATTTCATTCTCTAGTAAGCATTGTGTTGACTGGTGAAAATACACATGAGTAATATATGGCTTTTAAGAGTCATATGAATCCACATACAAGTAATACTGTACAGATGGAGAAGACTGTATGTATGCATTAGGAATATGTATACATGAAAGTATACATATATGCATGTGACGACAACAACCAGTGAAAGTGATCAAGGAGGATTTGGAGGGAGGAAGTAGGAGGGGGAAATGATGTAATTATTATCTTAAAAATCAAAAGAAATATTTTTTAAAAAAGAATTGTAGTCTGGTGGAGAAGAGGAACTTGTTTACAGAGGTAGTTTAAAATCTCAAGAAGTGTTCCAAGCTTAGGCAGATGTCAGATACAGTAGGGGTGGCATTGGATGCGGATAACATTTAAATTGAATTTAAACCTGAAAACAGCCAATTGAAAAATTAAACATTAGAAAAATAACCCATTTATTCTAATAATTACTTAAATTTATGCGTGATGAGATAGCTGTATTTTCAGAGGGAGGTTGAAGTCAGTTTTCTCTGCTTACTTTTTTCTGATTGTGTGCCAGAGATCAACATCACTTTTCCATACCAGAAGAGGGATAGAGAACATGAGGAGAGGAATTTCTCTTTCTTTAAAAGTATGAAAATTTCCAAGCAGGTATACTTTCAGACAATGTATGCTACATCTTTAGCATAACACCAGAGCATTGATATACCATGAAATAAATATATCAATTAAACTGTCCCTAATTTTAGACAGCTAAGTATTTACATCTAAATCTTTCTCTCTTTTCAAAATAAAATAAGAAGGTATTACAATGTCTTTTTTTTTGTCTTCATAGACTATCTTACATTGCTGACCAGATCTTTGAAGATATGGCCAACACCATAGTCTTCTATTTTCTTAGCATTTATTTATGATGACCTATGGTTCAATTAGTTTGCTTTGACTAATTTTCTCATTAATCCAAAATACAATCTGTCCTTCAATATTCTAGATAGTTCTTACAGTGTCTCTCTGTCCCTTAGTTTCAGAAAAATGAATATCAGAGTTGATATTTTGGGAAAAAGTCTCTGTAAGAGGTTGAATTCTGACATCCTAACACAACACAGCATGTTTGTACCTCGTAAAACCTTCATCTTGTGGGATCAAGGCAAATGCTTTTAGCTGCTGTTGTTTCCTCTACATACGCATGCTTTATGTTTCTTTATCCATTTGTTCGTTTTCATCCATGCTCCCATTGTGGAGCTCATGAATTAATTTCTCACTATGTAAAAAACATCATTAAGCACCCACTATGCCTCAATCAGTTACTTTACACTCATTAACTAACACACGTACATTAACATCTACAACTGTACCAGTTAATAGATAGCATTGTTACCATTCTACAAATGAAGAGCTTCGGTTTTAGAAAGGGTAATTAGAAAAAACCCAAAATAGAGTGCTCTGTAGAACAGCTACATTCTTAAAAACTGGGGATCCTAGTACTGCTATTCCTTTGATTTTTCTTGGATTCTGTTTAGACCGTTGCTTTCATTCCACATGGAATTCTTCATTCTCTTTAATAAATAGGAGCATCGGAAAGTGTTCCTCAAGTCTTTGGCTTTTTCCTATGGAAGGGAGATCTGCACACATTTATAGCACACATAATTGGCGAATGCCTCAGGCAAAACGACAAACATAGCACATGGCCTGCAGGTTGCTGGAACAGTTTCCTCCGTGCTGCCTGCTGGGGCGTCAGAGTGAGGCACTGCTATGTGGCTTCTCTGGACATTCTTTCTTTACATCAGTCCAGAGAAACTCCTGCCTGGTCCTTGGTGGCCACTGTAGAGTGAAAGAGCAAGGGTGCTCTTCAAATCTCATCCCCTCTTTTCTGTGCAGCTACTGAGTTCAGTGGAACCAATTCAGATGAAATGTTAAGGTCTCTTTTGTGTCTGTATCATACTTAGTGGAAATTTAGATTCTTATACTACTATACAAATGTCAGAAAATGACCTAGGAGACATAAAGCAGTGAATGGAAATAATAATGGAGGGATGGAGTAAGAAGAAGAGAGAGAGGAAAATGCATGGGGAGAGGCAACAAGAGACAGGGTGAGAGAGACAGAAAACACAGAGACAGAAAGCAAAGGAGGGAGAGAAACACAGAGATAGAAAAGGAGAGAAAGACACATAGACACACAGACACAAAGACACACACACATACACATACAGAGAGAGAAAGACACACACACACACACACAGAGAGAGAGAGAGAGAGAGAGAGAGAGAGAGAGAGAGAGAGAGAGAGAAGGAACATTTTTTATCCTAAGAGACATAATTTATCAAGAAGTACAATTCAGAAATACTTTATAGAAATAAAAGCTAAGACAAAGAAAGGGGAAGAAGACATCTATCCTAGCACTGTGCTTTGCAAGTTGGCTTGCCATTTTCATTGGTATATCCTTGACAAAATGTTAATTGCTTGTTTTTTTTTTCCAAATGATTGTATACTAAGTTAAAATGATAGTCTTATAATCAAGGGAGCACAAAAGAATGGGAGAATCCAGTTCTTTTTAAAATTATACTACCAATAATGAAATATTAGAAATGTCTGAGGGTTTATACTTTGTCTTTTGACTCAAATATTTCAAGACGATCCCAGGAAGTTCCATAATAGGGTAAAGGGTATATTATTTATACTAAAATTGTTGATAAATATTCTAAGTATTACTGAGGTCTTTCATCGTTATGTATATAGTTGGATTAAAATGGATAATACAAGCTATTTGAACTTAGGGTATTTACACTTCATTTATTTATTCAATAAACATTGGATTTATTTTTAAAAAAAGAAATAAAAGCTAAAGAAAGCTGGCAAGGGCTCTTTATTTTGGGAGTCTGCTAACTGTTTATTAGATGTTAACTAGAGTACTTGCCATTCATTTTAAGCACTAGTCATAATTATGTATTTATAACCATATTATTGGAAGAACTCCCAATTAGTATTTTTTTCTTTTGTTATGATACAATACCATGACCAAAAGGAACTTCAGGAGGAAGAGCGGTATTTCATCTTAGAGTTCCACTTCATAGTCCATCAGGGGAAATTCAGGGCAGGAACCTGGAGAGAGGAGCTGATACAAAGGCCTTGGAGGATGATACCTCTAGTTTGCTGCTCATAGCTTGCTCCACGTGCTTTCTTATAGCACCTAGGACCACCTACTTAGGGGGTGGGCATGCCCAAATAAATCATCAATCAAGAAAATGCACGAGACACTTGCCTATGAGACCAACTTTATGGAGGCATTTCCTCATTTGAGATTCTCTCTTCCCAAATATTTCTTTAACTTCTGTCAAGTTGACATAAAGCTAGCCAACACAACCTGTTTTCCCCTAAGTTTAATGCTCATAGCCAATAATACCATTGAGACCATCGTTTTTATCTCATAGAAACTATCAAATAGGCTACTAGGTGATCTTCGTACCATGCAATATTTTGTATTCTGTGTCCTATGTTCTCTACTACAGTAAGAAAAAGAAACAATAAAAGCATTTAGATGCGCATGTCTCGTGTTCAACTGTCTTCTGAATTTTGCTTATATCCTGTAGCATCATTGATGAGTAATGCCTCAAATCTGCTTTCAAATTTCCAATTGTAAAGAACATAAATTTGACATTAAGACATGCCAGTGAAACACATAAGTTCACTTCCTTGGCACTAGCATATAAAACCTTATAGATTCCATACCCATCTCCTTCTTATATATCTCTTGGCTTTCTGCTTCTTTTATTCCTGGGAAAGGTGGGAGTCAAGTCAAAGGACGGCCAGACCTTCTGCGTCTTGTTCCAGCCACATTGCAGAACTGGGAGGGTGACCTGACAAGCTTCCACCAAGATTGGACACGGAAGCAACATTTATTCTGCCTAGATTTTCCCCATCGCCCACAATATTTAAAATAAATCTTCCCTTCTATATATTCAAGAATATATTATTAATGACCAGCACTCAATCAGGAGCGTTTGTCTTTGTGTGTTAAAATCCACAGAATCTAATCAAATTTATCTACTGTATCGGACACTGAGTAAATATTTCTAGAATCATGAAATCTCAACAGGGAAAAAATATACCTCATGTAATATTCTCTTTGTAAACATCTCTCATTCAGAGTGTTGAGAAAATAAGCTGCAGAATAAGGCAATATATATTTTTCCTGTTCATCTTCTATGTTCTTTAAAGATAAGAACATTTAGAACTACCAATATAGCAATTTCTGTTGACAAGAAATTTAAGTATTACATTGCAATGGGGGCTTGTTTGCAGATAAAATTCCCCATACTAATAGTCTTTAAAGTGTTTCTTAATTTATAAATTGTTTGTTAGATTCTCCCACTGCTGTCACCAGTTAGGAAAACAAATCACAAAAACAAATAAACTCACAATCCAGGACTCCATTTTAGCAGCAGCAGCATTAGTCAACTTGAGAACACTCTTTGCTGAGCTGCATTTTTAATCATCATTGTAAGTCTCCCTTGTCTACAGTTCAGTTTCTTTTTAATCCATATGGTACCAATTTCTCAAAAACTTATTGTAGGAATATTAAAATTTTCAATCTAAATATCAAATTAACCACCAAATAATACGGAACAAATCCGCATGGGCTTTCACAATTTCCCTTTTAAGTCTTGATATTCCAGTTACCTCTTTCTTTGTTTCTTGAGAGGAATAAATTGTTTTTAATATTGCGTTTTATAAAGGACATGGAATGCACGGGTGTCCCCCAAAGTACTTGACTTACATGGCATTGAAAAAACAATCATAAGTTGGAAAATTTCAATATTTGAGCAACAATAATAAAAATTGCTCTGGGCTGAACTTCTGGGTTTTTGTATCATAGTCCACAGGAAAAAAAATTACAGCCAAGTAATAAACCTGGGAACTATGGGCTTATAATGGAAATGTTGACAGATTCTAGCAGGTGCTGCAGTAATATCTTGAATCTTATTTAGAACAAGTTTCCAATAAAGTTTCTCTAAGGCGGTCTTCTGGGGAATTTAAGTTAAGGAAAAAAGAGGGGTTTTCCATGGCTTCCTCCTCAATGATTGATGGGAATGCGAGAGATTTGTGACCAGGTGCCTCTGGGCACCTGTAAATAAGATCATGGGTACCCTGTAAAAGGAGAAGAAGCATGCAGAAACTTCTGTCTTTTAAGGACCCACCAGATATAAGCTTTGTTTCATAGGATGAGAGTCACCAAGCAATGTGGACTATACTGGTATGTTTTCAAGTTTGGCAGTGACTCACCCTTGTTTAAGAATGTTCTATAGACATTTTGCCTAGGAGAACAAAAACAAAGACAGTTGCAATGAAGAAAGTGGTTCTAAAGTTTCCAAATCATGCCACTGCTAAGGATAAACTGTGTTCTCCCTCCTTCTACACACACTTTTAGTGTAAGGTAAGTGATGTATGTAAATTTTTATATTTCAAGTTTTATCAATGATGATTATAAGTCAGTACCATTTCCTACTTTAGGAATCCAGTTGAGTACAGTCAATTTGAAGTTGCGATATTATCCCATGCCTAGTGCTATGCAATCAAATCACCAAAAGAAAAGCATCATGTAGAAATTCTCAGATGATGCTGAAAAAAAAAAAGACTGTGGCAAAATCACACAGCTCCATGCTCATTAGTTGTGTGACATTGGGCATGGTTTCCTAAAGTCATAGTATTTTTCTATACAATGTGCAGAATATCAACAAAGGTGATAGTAATAGTAATAATAGCAAGCACCAATATTGACTGGCAGACTCCATGAAGCACTCTGTTAGGCTAAATGTCACTTTGTGTTGAGAATTTATAGTGGGCATTCCATGACTGAAATGTCACACATAACTTCACATCAAATATTAGCTGGCTTTATTCATACATGATTGTTCCTGCTCTACAAACAATACTTGACTAAATAAAAATGAGAGTAACTACCTTCCATTAGTGCTAGTGATAGGCCTTGTTACTGTGAATCTATTAAAACCAGACTATCACAAGGCAACCTGCTGATTAGTATTGGTCAAGGCTGTCTATGAATCAGGGATTAAGTGGAACTCATCCTTAGAGATGTATTCAGTTCATAGAAGTTGTTCACATTCAACACGACCCCTGTATTCTTCTAACTTTTTAATAGAAACTAAGTAGTTGCTCAGCAAAAGTTGTAAGTTGATACATTCATCTTTTAAAAATGTGACATCTAAGATCTCAAAGTAGAAAGTTAGTAGCTGGACTCACCATATATATTTTTAGTATAGGAAAGTAGAGGAGCAGCCGTAACAATTATACGTAGCATACATATAATTGAAGTATCATCGAGTATTGCCTTTGTTTCCAGGTGCTCCCAGAGTAAGAAAAGACTGATATCACAGAAGGAGCCCACACATATTTGCCAGAATTTTAATGGAAATTCTGAAACTTGTGTAGAAAAACTGACTTAAAACTATTCTTTTGTTTAGCATTTAATGGATTCTTGGAGAACAAGTTCTAATTCACTTTTAGTAGAAAATGTTGGTAAATGTTAAAACATACACAAAAGTTAAAACATATAGGTTAGGAAACATTTTTTATTTAAACTACAAAATAATTCTACTTTGAGGACTTAATTCCATATGAATTTAAACTACAAAGGAGTTTATCACAACATTTTTGGCTTCCACCTTGTGCATTGCAGTTTTCAATAGAGCAATCCCATTAGTAAACTGTCCTGTGCTAATGTGCTTGCTTGGGGCAATAGTCATCAGAGTTCCTGGTTCTGGGCCTTGCCAGTGTGGATGATGCACCAGGAGTGGGTGATGTAGTATTGTAATTATGCAATTAGCCTTGTCAAGGCATGGAACACAGGGAATAGCAGGAGCGTGAAGCTTGAACTGTGGCGGGCTGACAGATGACTGCCATTAAGTGCATCCTTTGTTCACTTTGGGATGAGCAGAGACTGAGCTTGGGCAGAGGCTCCTTAATGAAGGATAAAATCCTTGACCCTCAGCTGCACTTGTTCATGTGCTCATAATCGCTCAACTCACCCCTCCTTTCTACTACACATATATCTGCTCATCTCTCACCTTAGACTGATGAAAAGTAATGAACTGTTGTCAACAAGCTCATTGTAATCCATCATGTTTAGATGATGGAAAGTGAAATTTTGTACAAACATTGTGCAGCCTACGACTTCCCACCATGACAGTTATTGTTCTTAATATCCTATGCTCCTTTTAACATGAAGAAGGTTAATTGGATGCTGTAGAATTTTGAGTACATATAACTAACCTATATTCAAAACATATATCCCTCCTACATATATTAATATTTAAGATGTATATAATAGCACACTCAGGTATGTATATATGTATACAGGCACATACATACCCTAAAAATAAGTTTTGGTCATATGACACTGAATGGAATTAGTCTAAATTTCTGAGCTTTCATTCAAAAGAAGCTTGGCATTGATAATTTACTGTTTGTTCTCACTCTCAGGCCATGAGTGCGTTTATTCCAATTTCCTTCCTTGCCCTTTGGATATCACTGAACTGTTGTTTTTTGCAGACAGAGATCTGCTAAACCACATCTTTGTGGTCACTAGAGGGTACAGAAAGAATGCGGATGTCCCCGTTAAGCATATGTAAGAGTCCAACCATTGCAACTAGATAAACTCTTGCATTCCTCTTAGGTCCCATAACAATACATTCAGGTTTTTCTTCATAGGCCCCATCCTGTAATATTTTTGTGTCAATTGATAGAGGATATCTTGTGAAGAAACATGGCTAAGTTCCTAATACTACAGGAAAATTGAGAGTCCAGAGTATTCTATGTCATGTAAAAATACAAAGCCCAAATTCTAAAGATAGTTTTAAAAGGCATTACTCAAATGTTGATTGTGTTAAAACTTGGATGCCATTAAATACAAGGAAGTGGAGAGGCACAATTTTATGCCTAAAAGCTAAGCAATGAGAGAGGGCTGAGGCCAGAACCTTGACATAAGTTTAAGGCTAGCCTGAACTATACAAAGAGAAAATGGTTCAAAATAAATTGGGAAAAACACTTTAAAAGGTGCTAGAATGTCATGAGGTCACAATACTGCTTTGTTTTCTGGATAGAGTGGTGGTCTTATAAATGTACACATGATCGGTCTTCACAGAACTACATCTACAGGAAAGAATGCAAATAAACTCATGAGGTCCAAGGAAGCTCTCATCCATACAATTTTTATATTCATAAAAGTATTCTATAATTCATCAAGGAACTGACTGAGAAACAAACAGAACTTTTTTTACTTTCTATTAATCTATAATTACTTCAAAGTTAAAAAAAAATATATTCATTTAACTTCCTACAACAGTTGATTCAGGAGGGACATGGCCAGGTCAATTATGCAAAGAAGAAAAGAAGCGATTAGTCTCTAGTTCCTCTGTGAGTTTTGGTTTCTACAAAAATCACTGTGTTTTATCCTTTGTTTTCATTATCTGCCGAAAATGCTGGTCTCATCTCGCCAAATTACTGTAAGTGACTTGGGAAAGCGGCACTGCATACATGCATCTGAATGAACATGAATATATTTCACACCTTACCAAGAGAGCAGTGCTGAAACCCCCACCTACCTCTACAGCACTGCAAACAAACACCCCAGGGGGGCAGTAAACTGAATATGCCAGCCCTGCTACTTTGATTCTGCATTTGAGAAAATCACACTGTTCCTCAAATCTGCCAAGATACCAAGCCTCACATAATCATGACTAATAGATGTAATTGTGAACGTTTTACACACATGAAGTGTAATTTAATCCATTTGGATGGGATAGTTTTCACTTTCTCTCTCTATATATAAACAAGAAGAAAAAAAGAAAGTACATTAAAACTACCAGCTAAAGCATAATAACTTCAGAGAAAGGAAGTTTCTGCATGTGTATAGTGACTAAATGAAAACCTTTGCTGTTTACAGAAAAGAGGAACTTACAAACTGAATTAGAATCACTCAGCAGGCTCAATAATGCCACAGGCAAACCAAAGGGGAAGCTTGCCATCCTATAGGCTAGATGTGGAAAAGGCCTAAATGACTTTGCTAAGTGAGAAAACTTCATATTGCATGCAAACCTCGGGAAATAATTAAGCCCCCAGTGCAAGTCTGGGACCTGTGCTCCAGAAACTGCCACCATAAACTCGGTTTCCATTGGTAGTATTGAGAGTCTCTCTCAGCCCTTATTTTCCTTCATATATCATCCTCCTTTAAGGCAATGAGAATTCGACTCATAAATAAAAAGCAAGCAATTATTTCAGGGAGGGGATAAACATGATTCAAATCCAGCCAGGAGCTTTATCATCAGCTTGGGAGATGGTAATGTTACTAGACAATTTTACACAAAGATGGAGAGGGGATATTGTTCTTGTAGAGGGGAGGCTTTAAAAAGTATTTGAAAAACAGAAAGTAAGCCATCTGACTCATCTAAAATTCTATAGGCAAAAAAGTTCATTATATCATACAAAATTATCTCAAAAGGCATACGATCTCATACTTTTTAGACCTCACATTTAATGCTAACAGTGTAGCAATTTTTTCATCTATGATCCAAGGAGACCGTAGTCTTGCTGCAGCTAGGCTTGGGTGGGATTGCCTGTAGGTTTATTTAAATAAGATGTGTGGGGAGCTCTGAACTCTCTGTCACTAAGAAGAATGTATCTTAAATGGCCCCTGTCATCTGGTCTGGCATTTCCAACACTGGGGCAGTCACGGGACTTACAGTTGGTCCCCATGAGACACTTAGTAAGGAGATCTCAGTTTCTATGAAGCATCTCAACATCCTCTATGGTGGCAGACAGAGTGAAGAATCTGGTGAAGTAATACTTCATACTGAACAGACATATCTTAAGAAAAATTCAGATCTCTTCCCGAGAAGACTTTCTGACACTGTTTCCTGTAATGACAAAGACTCAAGCACTTCACTAGGGTCCCTTGGGTCTCACTTTTCTTTAGTGCACCCAGCAAAACGCTTTAGTGACATATCAATTAGCACACCGTGTTTTCTGTTGTGAATGTATAGGAAAGTTTCCATGTTTCTAGTCTGGGTTTAATATCTAGAAAGGATTTCTTCACTGTGAATTCCTGGGGAAACCTCCAAAGGCTTCTCCCAACACTCAGGAGATAAACCTCACTTAAGTTCTGTTGTTTGAAAAACTGAATTTATTTATTTTTTTATATTTGATAGTAGCTTTTTTTATTGGTTACAAAACCTAAGCCCATATACAAAATTAGGAACTCGTTTAGATGCCTTGTTTGAAAGAACACTTTAGTTATTTTTAAATAACATGTGTACACACCCAAGTTCAAGCATTGAGTTGCATGATTTCCACCTCACAAAAGAGTAAAATGAATCTCACTACTCATGTACTGAGAATGGTAGCTAGCTGAGATGAAGAATATGCTACTAGGCTTAACAATAGTTATTTCACTACATATTTATTTCTAAGCATCACACGAAATGTATTAAATTTTTAATAATCAATCATACTGCAATAAATTTGGAGCAAATACTCTGGGTTTGTGCATAGCTATGCAAGTGGGCCAGTAATTCTGTTTCGATGCTGTATTAGGAGGTCTTTCTGTTTTCCTTCCTTCTTTTCCTTTTTTCTTTTGTTCTTTCTCGTTCTCTTTCCTTCATTTTTTCTTTTCTTTCTTTCTGAGACACTCACACAGAGCCCAGACATATAGATGTGATAAAGAAGGGCTCTATTTTTCTGAGGCTCATAAGAGAAAACACACACAGTCAATTGTGTACTTTCATTCCCCTCTATCCCTATACAGAGGCTTGAATGAGAGTTCCCTAATAGTCTTGGGCTTTTGATTATTTAGTACGTGGTGGAAATGTTTGGGGGGTTTAGGAGGTGTGGTATTATGGGAGGAAGTATTTTACTGGAGGTGGGAATTTTAAAGTTTTAAAGGATCATGATATAACATTTTAAATAACATTTTTTTTACTTATATATGACATATATAAAGCATGAAAGTTCTCTTAGTGTGCATATGTGATATATCACACAATTAAACATCACAATAGCATTAAAATTTTATCCATTCGACTCTAGAGAAAACAGATTAAAGCTGTTTCTAGTTCGTCTAAGTTATTGGAGATGACAGGTGGTGGCAGTGAATTAGAGAGAATAAAAGCTCCTCCTTCTAAATTCTGTCATAATAACCTCTCGTTTCTCAATAGGAGGAAAAGTACTTTTCGGTTTCTTGGTTACTATGTCAGCCTTCCTGCGTGGTGTATGACAAGGGTTCCTTCATAGCTCAGCATGATGGTAAAGTAAATATGTCAGTTGACCTCATCTAGGAGGTGCTCAGACACTTGGTTAAACATGATTTCAATGTGTCTGTTAGCAATTCTGTATGTGATTAACATTTGATTCAGTAGACTGAGGAAAACACATTGACAGACCTAATTTTTCAGGGAGGAAGGGGGTGGATCTAGTCAGGTATTGATTTGGGGAAAATAAAAAACCGGACTTCTGAGAAGGGACAATCTCCTTTGCCTTTGAATTTAGGAATTCATTTTCTCCTGCACCCAGGCTTGGATTTGACCTGAAGCATAGACTTTTCTATGACTTTGATATCTCAGGGTTTTGGTTGGAATGAACGCAGACACGGGGTCTCAGATCGTTGAATTGGGACCAGAACTGTAGAACTGGGTCTTTTGTATATCTAGGGTTCTCATCTTTCTGTAATACGCAAATAGGTCATTCCTAATAAAAACTCTTTCTATATCTATATGCACCCTGTTAGTTCTTCTTTTTAGGGGACACCCTGAATAATATACTAATGTGTGTTTTCTTATTAAAATCATGACTCCTTCCTGACTAGACAAGCACTGCAGATAATCACTCACTGAGAGCCAACTCTCAAATATCTAACTAACTGATAGGAATCTGAAATACACAAAGGCCAAAAGTCACTGTAGTGAAAAAGCATTGAGCAGTGGGTATCTGTGACATAACTGAGGACATCCGCATTGTGAAAATCAGTTTTCACCATTAGCCTAGTTTATAGCGAATCTGAAGCATCCCTGGAGGTCTGTACTCTGACCTAAATTTTCCTACTGAACTAGAATTATACTTCTGATTGTCTTAAAATATCTGTCACTTCACTTGAATATATGTATTCCCATTTAAATAATGTCAGTAAAGATAAGAAATTATAAGCTAGCATCCCTTTTATGCACAAATGGCTATAAAATAAATCTCCATATCAACTTTTAACAGTGGATTTTCATTTTATGATACAGAGCCTAGTTGTAACACCAATGTTATGAATTGTAATTTAACTTTTTTGTCTTTTATTTTGCCTTTATGAAATATGTTTCTCTGTCACAACACAATGAAAGCACTACTCACTCAACTGCTATTCATAAACTTCTAAATGATTTTAGTTTTCATTAACATATTAAGTGTAACAGCAGGCTGTGATGCTCTGATTTGGTAGTTTGTACACATATGCAATGAATGAGGAGGTCTTATATGAAATCTGGTCTTAAATGAAAGACCTCAGAAATGTCAAACACCAGTGTGAGCTTTTACTTGTATCAGATCTCCAGACTTGAAGTTCATTTTTATTCATATAAAATTAAATGGCTGGATCAAGGAGAAGTTAGTCTCCTGTCACTCCATGTAGTTTGTGTTGGAGAAAAATGGAAAAGAGTAAAGAATGAAAATAAAGTCATTGTTACTGTATACAGTTAATTCTTGGGAAGATAATGTCTATGTACAGACAGAGAAGGAATGGATTTTTTTCAGACAGGACTCTGATTTCCTTCCCAATTATCTTAAATCAAGAGAGGTATGCCTTCCTTCTGTTTCTCCTCCCGCCAACTCACTCCACAAAGAAAACTGAAGAGGAGCTCAAATACCATTTTTCATGGAAGATAGAAAATCAGACTTCATTAGCTTTAATTAGAAACATTATATGCACATAAAAAGCAATTAGATAAGCTGGGCAGTGGTGGCACATGCCTTAAAATTCCAGCACTTGGAGGCAGAGGCAGGTGAATCTCTGTGAGTCTGAGGACAGCCTGGTCTACACAGTGAGTTCAAGGACAGGCTCCAGAGCTACAGAGAAACCCTGTCTTAAAAAAAAATAAAGTAAAATAAACAAACAGAAAGAAGATAAACAGAAAACATAGTGAGATAAACAAAGAATGGTAAACAAAAATCAATTGTGTAATTTCTAAACTTGTCTAAAAATCATGCAGACTTCTGAAGTATGCAAGTTTTCTCAGGAGACATAACTGCTGGAATCAATTATCAGAAAAAATATTAGTAAAAGAATCTGTCATCAAAACTGAATATAAAGTGTGTGGGTTAAGTGTTTTGGCTGGTTTTATCCCAATTTGACACTTGCTAGAGTCATTTGAGAAGAAGAAACCTCAACTGAGAAAACTATCATGAGCAGCTGGTTGGTGGAATAGTCTGTAGGATATTTTCTTGATTGATGGTTGATGGGCGAGAGTGAAGATCACTGTGAGTGGTTTCACTCATGGATAGTTGATCCTGTGCTGTCTAAGAAACCCAACTGCGGAATCCAGGAGGAATGACAGGAATGACTGAGAACGCAGCCGCATTCATGGCCCCTACTCCAGTGCCCACCTCTAGGTAGCCACCCTTGTGTCCTCAGTGAGGGACGTATAAGTTGTGTAATGAAGCAAACCCTTTCTTCCCAAAATTGTTAGCCAGGGTGCTTTATCACAGCAATGGAAACCTTACTTGCAACAGTAAAACAAATCATGAATTAATTTTAATCATTAAAGGAATAGTATGTCTTTTAATTCTATCACTTTTTTGAAAAAAATTCTAATCTTAAAATTGGGAGCCCACCAAGGCCAGCTGGACTGGGACTGAATAAGCATGGGTTGAAACTGGACTCTCTGAACATGGTGGACAATGAAGGCTGATGAGAAGCCAAGGACAATGGCACTAGGTTTCGATCCTAATACATGAACTGGCTTTGTGGGAGCTTAGCCTGTTTGGACGATCACCTTCCTGGACCTAGATAGAAGTGGGAGGACTTTGGTCTTCCCGCAGGGCAGGGAATTTGTACTGCGCTTCAGTATTGAGAGGGAGGGGGAATGGAATGGGGGGAGGAGAAGAGGAGTGGGGATAGGGAAAGGGGAGTGGAGGGAGGGGGCAATATTTGGGAGGAGGGGGAGGGAAATGCAAAACGGGGACAGGTGGAAATTTTAATTAAAAATAAAAAAAAATTGCCTTGAAAGATACTAATTAGACTATGAAATGCCCCTTATAGGTTTGTGTGCTGAATCCTTGGTCTCCAGCTGATTCCATGTTGAAAGTTATTGAAACCTAAGGGGGTTGGTTCACCTAGAGAAAGTCAACCATTCAGTGCATTTCTTTAAGGCTATACCTGGTCTCTAGTGCCTTTCTATCTCACTGCTTCCTGTCCATCATGAGGTGAAGAGCCTCCTCTTGCAAATGCTCCTACCACCACTCAAGCTCCAATATAGAACTGGCCCAGAACCTGTGGAACTAACGACTGCAGAATCTCAGAAACTGCTGGTCAAAATATGTCTTTCCTTTTTAAAAGTTTTTTTTCTTAAGTATTTTGGTTGCATCTATGCAAAAGTGACTGATACGGATCAGGATGGCTGGAAATATATATGTGTACACACACACTCACACACATAATTGTGAGGAGTGGTAACTCATTTCCTTTCAATATTTGATATTTTATATGTCCAAGTATTTTGTCTGCATGTATGTCTGTTGCCCAAATGCATGCAGTGTTCGCACAGGCCAGAAGAGAGTAACAGATCTACTGGAACTGGAGTTATAAATGTGAGTAGCCGTGTGGGTGCTGGAAATGCAACCCAGGTCCTCAGAAGAGCAGCCAGGGCTCTTAAGAGTTCAGCTGTCTCTCCCGCCCCACCACTGATGGACACTGTTTGACAATTACCCCCTCCACTAAAACTAATGGTTTATAATCCAACATGAAAGACCAGGGAATTTTCTGCTGATTAAATTGCATATTAGTAGAGCGCCAAGAACAAAACCAAAAAACAAAATGTGACAGAAACTCTCACAGTTCTGAGAAAGGTCTCAGAATTATGAAGAATCTTGGCCTATACTCAACAGTGGTTCCCAGATGCAACAACAGAAGCAACAAAACTTAAGGCTGTGAAGTGACAGGTGAGATGACTCATTGTATAGAGGTGCTTAGCACTGAGGCTATCATTTAGAACACTGATAATTCTATAGACTATTTTAATAACACCAAATAAAACTTAACAGTTATGACATTAAATCTTTACTTTCTTGGTTTTGTTTGTAAACTTGACTACCTTTTTAAAAATGTCAAACAAGTCCAGCACAACAATTATTCCTCCTGACTAGTGTGCTATGTGTTTTGGCACCTAGTCAATCTAATATTGAAACCTTAGAAAAATAATCCACAAAATATATATGAATAGATTATATGCTCAACCCATTGTCTACATTGAAGTACTTACAATAATATGTCATTTAACATAGCAATAGAATTTATTGATATTAAAAGCTTAAAAGTCATGGCATAATTTCAATCATCATATTCTTCTAGATCAGGAAATAAACTCCCATATATCATTTTCACAACAAATGACAGCACTTACCTTAGCAATCTGGACACACCAGTTCAACAACAGCTGTGATCCTATGTTATCCTTGTGTTCATGGACATAGTCCAGCAGGCAGCCATGGGGCATCAGCTGGGTAACCAGCTGGATCGTGGGGCTCAGGCACACGCCCAGTAGGCGAACTAGGTGTGGGTGGTCCATGCTTGCCATGATCAGGGCTTCCTATATCAGCAACAACAACAACAAAAGCCATATATCATCATTTCAACTCCGTATTCCTCAGCATTTTAAATCCTTACATTCAATGAAAGGTGTGTAGTGGTTTTAAAAATGTGAGCCAAATATAGTGCTTATGCCTTTCTTTCCAGTCCTCAGGAAGCAGGTGTGAGTGAAGTTCTGTAAACGTAAGGCCTGTTTATTATATATACTGAGTTCTAGGCCAGGTAGGGTTACATAGTCGGACCCAGTTTCAAAGAAAGTCCTCAGTAGACTCAATTAATAATGTAAATATATTTAGTAAATAATTTCATTCCTAGACTGATATAATGAAATAAAACTAAGCAATAAATACTACAAAGTGAGCAATTCAGTGATAGAATGCCTATCCAATAGATCAGAACCTATATATTTACTTTTTATAAAATAAGCAAAAATAATATTTAATTTTCTGCCAATTTTGTTAAAATGAACACTACACCAGACACTTTTACTTTTTAATCCAATCTCTAGAACATAACTATACAAATGTGTTACTCTCAAGAGCAATAAGGTGACCCTAACAACTTATCCATTATTTTGAGTTAGCATATGTAACTGAGATATATAAATTCTAAAGCTGCAAATAAATAATTGCAGTCAGTATGTTTAATGTTGATTTATAAAGAAGAATGACAATTTTAAGATTTTTTGCTCCAATATTTTATGCTTACTCAAATATATTTCATTTTTTTAAAAAATTAAAGAGATGTCTCACTCATCTTACTCTTACAGAGTTTGAGAACTAAGTGAAACTGAAAAAAAATTATCTGGATCAATTTCTTTATTTGATGAAATGAGAACCAAGTCCCATTTTATTTCATATTGATATTCTATCAAAGAAAAAGAAAATACAACCATATGGTAGTATGTAGTGCATTCTATAATTAGCTTCTAAAGATATTACAAATATCAACACATCGCCATAAAGAATATTCTTTTTCTTTAATGTTTGATATGGTCCTTTATGGAACAAAGTAAATAAAACAATATTCTACTCCTATGAAAATCATAATAAACCTTTGGTTTTACAAAGCCACATACTATCAGAAACATAATATTTATGTCAGTAATAGTTAACATTAGTTAAAAATAATCTGACAAAGTAGGATACAATACTATCAAATTTTAAGACACAGTGGATCAAAACATGCATGAAAAAATTAAAAATTTTAGTATCATCCCAGGCATAGTGTGCATGCCTTAGATCCAGTATTCAGGAGACAGGACCAGGTGCCACCCTGATTTCAAGGCCAGATTGGTCTACAACTCAAGTTCCAGGCCAGCCAACCAATACAGAGAAATCCTGTCTCAAACAAACAAACCAACAAACAGATAAATAAAAATATCATTATCACAGGGGATACGAAAAATTGGTGAGATGGGTCAAGCTAAAATTTATTACAGAAATAAATCAAGTCTAGATCTTTGGCTCATTATTTTATAAAAGTTCTTTCACATCAATAATATTTTCTTTTCTTACAATATATTCTGCTCAGTTTCTTCTTTCTCATCTCCTCCAAGATCCTACACTATTCACCATCCAGTCAACTCTGCATTTTTTCTTTCTTTTTTTAGAAAACCAATGGCAAATAAAAGAATAAACAAAGAATAAATCAAAGCAAACAGAAAAAGAATAAGCACAAGAAACTCACACACATGCCGAAACACACACACAAGCACACACACAATCTATAGAACTCAAAATTGGATCCAGTTGACAGTGGTTCTTGCCTTTAATCCCAGCACTCAAGAAGCAGAGCAGGTAAATCTCTATAAGTTTGAGGCTACAGACTGAGTTCCAGGACAGCCAATTCTACATAGAGAAACTGTCTCAAGAAACAAATTTTAAAAAAGCAAAAGCAGCAACAAGCAAACAAATAAATGGAACCCAAGCAAAGCATTATGGAGACAAAAATACCACTGAGTTGGTTTTGTGTTGTCCTTCTATGCTGGGCATAGGGCCTGACCTCAAGAGTGGTTTGTATATCCAGTGAGATTCCATTAAGAGAACCAACTTTTCCTTCATGAGAAGGTGACACTTGGAAATGGAGATGGTAGTTCATGTCTTGTCCCCTCTCCATCCTGGGACGTCATTTGGCTTGGATCTGTTCAGGCACTGTTCATGCTGTAAGTCTCTGAGTTTTTATGTGTGTTAACCCTTTTCTAGTTTGAAGGAACTCTGTGATATGTCTCATTCTTAGACTGGAAAAATGCACTACATAGAATATTATTGAGATAACCACATATGTAACATATAGACTATATATTAAATAATATTATGTTCATCTTAAATATTTCAGAATAGCTTTAGTATAGTGCAATATTCAAGAATATTCCTTGATCACTCTTTATGATGATTGAGCAAGCAGGCCAATGGTTTATAGGGGTAGAGAAAGAGGGAGAAGATTATTATGTATCTATGTTTATATTTGTGTAATACATGCACATACACATAAAGGATTCATACACGTGACAGATTGCTACTAGTTAATTCAAAATTACAGAATGTTTATGATATTATTCTTCAATATTTGTGTCTTTAAAATTTTTCAAACCTCAAAGTAAAGAATAAAGCTGTTCTGTGTTTTTGTTTATAATGACATGACAGAACAAATACATTAAACCCAGTTTCTCAGAAGGAAACTGAGAAACAACTGATGTCACACAACAGCAAATGCTTAGGTAGTATCAACAAACAGACACTCATGGAGGGAGAAGTTGATTCCAGCAGACCTGTTTCAATGCTCACTTGGGAACACTGAGGTAACAGATCTGCCTCTATATTGTGTAGTGGCAAAACAGGATTTTGGATGTGACTGTCAGGACAACAGTCAGAGAAACAATTCTAGGAAAGAAGATGAAGCATAGAACAGGGATCATCATGTCTCAAACAACTGATTAGTTTTAAGCCTTTTGTGGCAGTAGCTGAAGCCACTGTTTTCCTCCTGTCGTCTAAGAGGAGTGAACCCTTCAACTAACCCTTCCATTTGTCTCTAGGAACCTGGTAATTCATGGAAAAATTCATGTGACTCTATGTCTGTCTACAAGGTTGGAATATTTTACTGTCATTTACTGTGTAGTTGAGTGAACATTTGAAATAAAGCTATGCAGTTATAATTATTTTACAAATATGAAGGTCAGCTAAATTTAATATTATTATTATTTTTTATTATATTATTTAATGTAGTATTAACTAGTTGTGTTCATAATATAAACCTGAAGGTTTCTTCACCAAATTATACATGTGCACCTATGTAAAATATATACAACACACCAACAACTGAGCAAAACATTCACTCAGATTAAATATTATAATTAATTAAGTATTAAATTATATATGAAATGGTAGATAACTAAGCAAAATTTATACTGATTGTATTCTACTTATCACTCTCTTGATGGATCCTGTTTTTTTCCATATGTTATTGTATTCTGCTTATATTACTCTCTTGATGGATCCTGTTTTTTTCTATATGTTATCATTTCTGCTTATCACTCTCTTGATGGAGTCTGATTTTTCCTATATATTAGTATTACTAGGTTTAGGACAATGTTCCAAGATCCTTAGTGACTTGTGGGCATGAAAATGTAGCAAGCATATATATGAAACTAACGTAGAAAGCAAGAACCTTTGAGATCTTCTTGCACATTTAAGTCAAATTGAGACTCTCTAATTACAGAATAAACCTTTGTAAACATTGTTTGATCCTTATTTTGACCATGTGACTAGTCAAAAGAAATAGACATTCCTTGCAAAACAAATAGGAAACTGAATCTCAATGCCTTATTCTTCCAAGGGATTGGCTTTGTCTGCAGCAGGATCAGTTTACAATATACTTTCTCATTAATAAGCAGCTTTGTTTCATAAATACTGTAAATAGTTTCATCAGGATTTTACATTGTAGACATTTATCTTGTTAGCAACAGCTTCAAATACCTCACATTAGCAATAATGGAATAAAGCAAGCCAAGTTACACAGTTACTGAAGACCAAACGCAATCAAACAACAGACTGGTGAACGTAGGTAAACTTCATTCCTGGAAATATACTTCAGGAAAAGACAAAGAAAATAGCTTTCTCTGACTTAGTACAGTACATGGTAGAGGCATTTCCTAAGGTGGAAAGAATGGTAGAAGAAATACTTTGAGATTATTATTTTTCAAAGAATGAAGTATATAAAATGGCTGTTTTCCTTCTACAATTCAAGGAATAATGCTAATGCCATTCTCATGTGCATTTGAAAAGTTTACATTGGATGACTTCTCATGTGAAAATTGAAAGTTCTCTTTATAAAAATCTATTAGTAAGTCTTGGCAAAAAAGCTGGGTATGTATTAAGGAAAATTGCTCATCACACTACAAAGAATATTTGAAACTAAATTGCAGATAATTTGCATAATTGTTCTCTCTCTCCTTTTTCTTTTTTTCTTTTTTTTTTTAAAAAAAAGATGAACAAGACACTAATTGTAGGTTTTATTTTTTCATAAAGGGAATAGCAGATGGCTTTTGGAGGATAGGGGAATAGATAAAGAAAATAGAATGTGGATTCATTGAAAACAAGAAGTGGGCTTGAGAAGGGGAGAAATTCCAATATTTTAATCAGGGAGTGTTTGCTTTCAATAGATTACTCTGTTTTTAAATTAATAATGCCCTCAGTTTCTTATCTCTGCTGGTAACTATAGAAAAAATTTTCAATCTTATCTGATGCCACCAGAAAATGCCACCAAAGGGCAGTGGGATAAACATAACTCGATAGGTATTTTTCAAGAAAATAAAAATTATTCTGCCTTTGTTTTTCCTACAGCCTTGTAAATGTTCTTTTGCTTTGGGGTAAAGCACAGAGTTTTCCCATTGGAAACAAGGGAGACTACAAGAGGTGCATGGTAGGATACTCTAAAACAGGGATATTTTTCTTGATAATGAGGTCTGCTTTGAATAAGAACATGTTTTGAAAAAACCACCAAGGGACTCTGGGCTGCACACACAGAGCTCTGAAGGAGGTGCAGCATTAGTCTCTAGTCATGTTATCTGTATTTCTATTTTTCTCCTGAAGGGAAGTTGCTGCTGTAAAACCATAAAAGTGAGCAGTACTGTTTTTCATGCTGAGGCACTACTTTTGCTGCTTGAACTTGACTGATTGCGTCACACAAAAGAAAAGAAAAAAGAAGCATATAGCCACGTGATACATCTGGACTAGTTTGTTTAAAAATGAAATATTTTAACTTCAGCCAAACTTTCACTGTTTCATATTATGTTTATAGATCATTGATTCAATGCCCTCTTGTAGCCAATGGAGAAAAACCCATTGCATTAGCAATAAAGAAGATGAAAGGGGCAGAGCAAAACAAAAGATAGAAAGTGTGGATGTACAATGCAAAAGTCAGCAGGTTTGTGGACGCTTCACACCGATGATGTAATAAAAGAAATGAAATTTAAGCCACTTTCTTCATGTCTCGAATAAATAAGAACTTGTGTTATTAGGTGGGCAGGCTGAATTTTCCACATGGTTCACCTTACCACTTGGATCCCATAGTCACTTTTGTAAACATAAACAATTAAATCTAAGAACTTTCCAGTCCTTGAAGGCAATCACTTTTCTTTATACTGCTTCATTCATTCATCAGGAAGCCATTTATGAGATCCAGTATTTACCGCTATAACACTTAAAGACATCAGTGAAGAGTTTTACACAATGTAGAATTTTACTTTCTGTTTGTGGTTTCTAAGTTTTTCTGCCTCACTTGTTACAGTGGATTTCTTCCATTCTTATTTTATCTCTTTATCCCTTTAGTTACACACCATTCAATGAAATATATTCACTAAGGACCCGCTATGTATTTGTACGTGAATGATACTGTGTCTATCTACTATGCCATTTACCCATATGAAATCTTTACTCCACTGAGATACAGCCGAGAACTAGAAAACGAAACAGAAATGTGTAGGTCTGGCAGAACTGATTATAGAACAAAAGCACTTGAAGTCTGATGACCCAAGATCAATCTCTGGAATCCAGGTTTGAAAACAATAAAAGGGCAGATATAGTGCTATTTAAACAAAAGCTTGCTTAAAGATTAGAAGGGCAAAGCTAAGCCATTAGAGGTCAGGCAGTGAAGAAACGCTTTAATTCCAGGATTTAGAAGACAGAGGCAGTGGATCTCTGTGAGTTCAAGGATACCCTGGGCTATACAAGATCAATGCAGAAACCAATCTAGGTGGTGGTGGCCCACACCTTTAATTCCAGTAGTAGTAATTCACACACATCTGATCCCAGCACTAGAGGGAATATAAAATGGGAGGAGAGCGAGGCTCAGGCTGCTTAGTTGGCCTAGTCTGTTTAGTCAGCTTAGTCTGCAGTCGTCCAGCTTTGGTAGTTAAGGCTTCTCTAGCCGGGCGGTGGTGGCGCACGCCTTTAATCCCAGCACTCGGGAGGCAGAGGCAGGCGGATCTCTGTGAGTTCGAGACCAACCTTGTCTACAAGAGCTAGTTCCAGGACAGGCTCCAAAACCACAGAGAAACCCTGTCTCGAAAAACCAAAAAAAAAAAAAAAAAAAAAAAAAAAGACTTCTCTAGTGGCTTGGCTGTTTTGCTTTTCAGGTTTTCAGATTGAACACCAATAACTGTCTCTGGGTTTTTATTATTCATGCTACATGCAGAAACACAGAACCAGCTCCATGAAGCCGTCCCCTGGTATCCCCAAGATTTTGTGACATGTTGTGTGTGTGTGTGTGTCTGTGCACGTGTGTGTGCTTGTGCATGCACTTGAAATAAATAACAATTAAAATTTCCTACTAGGTATGCAAACAATTATAATTTATGTTTCTCCATATAATCATGATATGGAGAAAGTAGGCTACTATAGTAGACTGAAAGCTGGTGTTTGCTGAGCCCCTTTTAGATGGTGAAAGCTAAGGAAATCTGCTTTGAAGACTAAGTCAGGGATAATACAAAAGCAAAAATACCGAGCAATACCTGAAAGCCTGTCATATTTGAACACTCTCATATGCATGGTCTCATATGCATGGTGTTTGGCAAAGCTATATGTAATGGTTAGAAATGAGGGTGAAAATGTAGTTGGGCTTGAGATTGTCTAGGGCCTTGCTATGGTGGCGAGACTGGATTTTCTCATAAATATTTTGGCATCCGTTCCCCCTATGCTTCATTTCCCTCTATTATATCCTGACCTGACAGCATAGCAAATCTTTTGCTTTATCATATCATTTTATCCCCTTGATATTTTCCTTTGGATATTACTTGGTTGAAGACAACCCCCTTTATATTTATATTTGAACTTTCAAATATTGTTAGAGAAAATCAGAGATTCATGGGGATTTGCCCCTAATCACCTTTGAAAATAGTTTATTTATAGCTTATTATTGGTTCTTTATTCCATTATATTTAGACTCTACTTCTAATCAGAAAACAATCTTTTTCTCATCTAAATATCAGTATGCAAACCTCACTCAACCTTATTATGCTTTGTTCCCTTGAGATATAACTTTATCATTTATCTGTAGTAGGCCTTCACCTTCACTCGTTTTTGGCTCTTCACTGTACCCACAAACTTGTGTAAGCATCCCATATTCAAGAATGAAAGCTCTTTCATACTTGACTTATTTGTGTTTGAAGTATTTGCTGTTCTCACTTATACTCCATTACTTCACATTCCTGATATTCTGAGAGCATTTTTTTTTTTTTTGCTGCTTTCATGGTTATCATTAAAAATTGCTCTTGGTAAGATCATCAAATGTGTCCTTTCACAAAAGTCAAGAGGTCTTTATTTCTTTCTTAATTTTGTAAAGTTGTACTGTTTTATCTTACCAATTATCCCCGTTCCCTGTCACACCTCTGTAGCTGATCATGTCTTTAATTTTATCTTAACTCTTCACCACAATTATTCTTATTACAAATGTGAACATCTACTTTTTCCTCTCATATCTCATGTTTGGAAATGATAAAATGCTTTATTTAAATTTTTGCCCTTTATTTCCAATTCCATGTATTTATACAGATCTGTTCTCCTACCTCTCTGAGGCAGAAAATTTTGAATTTTTTTTCTGAAAAATTAAGGACTGTCTTAATTATTTTTAAAGATTACTATGATAAGACACTGTGGCCAAGACAACTTACAAGAGAAATAAGTTAATTTGGTGCTTAAGGTTTCATAGAGTTAGAGTTTATGATGACAGAGTAAAGGACTGGTGAGAGGAACAGCTGAGACAGAGAGAGGCAATGGAAATGAAGTGAATCTTTTGAGACTTCAAGACTCACCCTTCTGTGATATGCTTCCTCCAACAAGACACACCTCCTAATCCTCCCCAAACAGCTCCACCAACCAGGGACCACATAGTCAAATATATGAGGCTATGATAGCCATCCTCACTCAAATCACCACATGGGCTATGGTGAAACTGTTAAAACTTATGGAGTCAATTCCAATTCAAGTCTCACAACTTCAGTTTGAAGGAATAAATATCATATTTTCTCAAATAGAGAAAACAAAATATATTCTCGTCATGGTCTAAATATCCACCCTTCTAAACAGAGAACTATGCTTCACCCTTAGCCTGAGTTTTCCCCAGTTCTAGAATTTCAGCTGTCACTACTGAACAAACACAGCAGGTGTTGAGACGAGTGCACCTCCCTTCAATGCATACCCATTTACTTAAAATTTTCTGTTCAATGTTTATAATTGCCTATTGTTTCTTGAAAACAGTAATATTATCTAATATTTTCCATGTTTTCTTAGGAGATACTTTTACCATACATGACTTACAATAAAGACATAGTATAATTGGATAAATAAATAATGAGAATCCTTATTATTTATTTATCCAATTATACTATGTCTTTATACTATGTCCAAGTATCCCTTCTTGTCTAGTTACAACATCTCAAAAATCCACTTATATAACAGTTCATCTTGGCATTGATGTTACTGGACATCAAACGTAAGGCTAAAGTAAGTTATTTACACATAGGGCTTGCTTGACGTGCTGTACTCATTTTTTAAATGGCAGAAATATTTTTAATTCCTCTTTCTTTACTATCTTATATTGATATTTGGCAACTAGCTTCAAAAATTTGCATTTTGAATTCAAATTCTATTATTTCCATTCTCCTCTATCTGTAATATATTTTGTTCACGTACAGCTGAAATCCACATCCTCCCAAGCACTTTTATTTTGATTGCTGCTTGAGTTCAGGCTCACATCATTATTGTGCTTTTGTTTTTTTGGGTTTTGTTTTGGTTTTTGAGACAGGGTTTCTCTGTCCTGTCCTGGAACTAACTCTTGTAGACCAGGCTGACCTATTGTAAAGATTGTTATTTTGTTTCTTTGGTTTTGAAAACCAGTCTGTTTTTTGTGTACTACCTCCCCCCAAATAACTTTGACTATTCTTAAAACGTTACACAGATAATCTTAATAGTCTAGGAACTGAATAAACACTGGTAGAGTCATATTTAATAGGGTTAAAGTTGTAATAAACATCAGAATGGTGTTTAAGCTATTCTCCATGCTCTGACACAATGTTCTGAATGTTCTCTATACATCCTTTGTCCGTCTGACTCCATCTCTACTCTTTCCTGTCTTTCCATGTGTTCCAAGAGACTGACCTAATGGATGACAACTGTCCCCAATGTTTTCTGCCTTTCATTTTGGTTCAGCCAATGAAAAATAGCAATCCAAAATTGAAGAAAGAAGACAATGAAGGCAGTTCTCTAGCTAAAATAAAAGATTGTCAATAGGGCAATCTTCCCCTTGCTCATGCAGGCCTGCCTGTGATGTCATAGTCTTTGAGTACTTTAACAAATATTGTTCATGTATATTAAGCCTTCCCATGTATGTTTTTAAAAGAATCCTTGAATATTTTTTTTTATTTTTTCACCTTACTATATGCAATATGTGCATGCTGGGATTCTTCTAATAGTCATATTACACAAATATCTTTGTATAACAGCACTTGTTTGTAAAATGAGAAATTAGGGCACTGAGTGCAATTATATACCTTTATGTGATCAAAATCCATCTATTTCTATGGCAGATAGTTTCATCAGCTTTTATGAAAAAGGTTCTCACTCCATAATCCTAGGAATCTGTGAATATCAGCTTATTTGGGAAAATGGTGTGTGGAAGGGAGACTATTAGGATTTTTTACATTAAAGAGATCATCTCATTTTACAGGTACATTCCAAAATTACCACAAATATCCATAGATGAGATCAAGAATAGCAAACTGCAGAAGCAGAAGACAAATTGAAGAAAAGTAAGCAATTGGAGTGATGCTATCATAAGTCATAGAATACCTTCTGCTACCCAAAGCCAGAGGAAGCAAGAAGCCAATGGAAGCAGAGCTTTAGGAATGTGAGTAGCCCTAACTACCACCCTCATGCCTGCAGCCTAGTCTACAGAACTAAGATAAACATCAGTATTACCTTTGAAACCTTTGTGTTTGTGGTAATTTGTAACTCATGATGTTAATGCAGTTGCTGTTTCCTTTACTTCAGAATTTCTGGAAGAATGAAAATTGTTCTCAGTAGTTCAGGTAAATAAGACTGATCTGGGAAAGAAAAGTGAGGCTATGTGATATTGCCTCGATTTTATACATACTTTTAAAAGAGGCATCCTAATGAATCTTGTTTAACATGGTTGTACTCAGAGTCTAATCTAAACGATGCAGACACTTTTAATCACTTAGTAATTAGCATAGGATATACACTAGCTAAATGATATAGGCAAATAACTTATCACAGTGTACAGTGGACACTTCCAATTTTAGCTCCAATTGCAGTGTTTTATTAAGCCAATCACAGTTAAGGGAGTGAAATCGATTAAGCAGCAGAGGCCTTGCTGAGCATCTGGAAGAATCTGAAGCTATTGAGGTGAATGGTCTCTTGATCTTTCAAAGCCATGCAGGGTTGTTACAAATGCAGACAGAGAAACTCTAAAAACCCTCCACACACAATTTTCTTGTCAGTATGTTAGGGCTATTTAGGCCCAGGGAGAGCTACCAATATCTCTTTCTATTCTAACCTTAAACAATCAAGGAAAGTGGGGAGCCAGCCAACAGTAGCTTTTGGACTTAAAAGAAAACTCAAGAGCACAGATTTTTCTTTTCTAAAGAACTGTAGTTGTGACAATAGTCAATACCAACAGAAGTTAAAGAAGATAATAAAGATCAAGAGACAGTCATAGGATCTTGTACTCAGGTCATAGACACTTCATGACTTGCTGATTAAATCTAGTCATGCTATAGAAGGAACCCAGACTCTCACTGGTAACATCTCAAGATGAATGGAGAACAAGGTGAGCGAGCAAGAGTATGGATCTTATGCCAAGCTCTGCTGCATGCTAAAAGAACAAAAATACTTAACTAAACTTACTAAACCAGAAACAACTTTCCAAGCTATGGATTCTATTACCAGGGAGGAATGAATAAAAATTAACATCTGAGTAATGCCAGTAGCATTTAACAATTTTCTTTATACAAAAATGATTTTTTATGGGTTGGGGAAATAGTTCAACACAAGAGCACTGCCTGCTCTCACAAAGGTCCTTATTTCAATTCCTAGCAACCACATTGTGGCTCACAACCATCTGTAATGAGATCTGGTGCCCTCTTGAGGAAGACACCTGGTGGGTCAATTGTCCTCTTCATTTTAGACCATGAAACCCAATATGGACAAGTTCAACAGAATCACCATATAGGTCTACCCATGATGCTCATAAAATAAAATTTGTATAACTCATTAGATGAATCTGTATTTAGTCTTTGAGAGTTTTATCCTCCTTAATAAACTTCCCTGTTGTTCTAAAACCACACATTAGGAAATTCTGTGAGGTACCAACAGTATCTACTTACTGACTTTTGCCTGGAACAATGCTATCCAGTGTATCCAGGAAAACACTGAGTTTTAGGGTTTATCATGGTCAGCAGTAGGGCTGTGTATTAACAATGTGACACATTTAACATGTAAAAGCATTCAACAGGATCCTGACTTCACTGGTAGTCAAGGTGGAATTTGAATTTACTTCTCATTTTACAAATATCCAACATGTTTTTCCATTATATATTGGTAGGTATTTCAGTCATAGAGAGAACTTGGTAGACTTATGGACCCTGAGTTTATTGCTGTGCCCTTGGAGGAATGATCATGAGAGATGAGCTGACTAATGCAGTCCTTATACAATGACATTCTAGTAGGCACTGCCCTTTTTTTTTTTGTGATGAATAAGATGAGCACAATTTGTATTCAGTTACTTGAAATAAGTCCTCCAATAATAAAATGTAAAAAACTTTTGTAGAAGGGGCATGTGACAACTCACACTTTACTCTTCTTATTGTTATAAAGAGAAAATTGATTGGAATGATCAATAATATTCAAAATTAAATTTGACTTTGACTGGAATCTTTAATTTTCATAATTAATTTTACCTATCACTTAGGACTTTGTATCTACTTTGGAGAATTCATATGCTATATTATTTTCCCCTACAATCTCTCTATCAGAGTAAAATATCTACAATTTTTAATCTGCAGGAATAGTTTCAGTTAATTAGTGACATTTATATTAAAGACATGTAGCAACAAACAGCTAAATAAATTTAAGGAAATCCTAACTGTACTTTAAATGAGACATTCAAATATACCTCTAGTAATGAAATAGAGAAGACTGTATTATTCATTACTTACTCAAGATAAAAGAATAAGTGGCTTTAATTAAGTCTTCAACAGTTTATTCACTAGTATCATATTCATATGGAATAATTTATTTTGCCCTACCTATTTATTTCATCTCCTTTAATTTTATAGTGAAATTAATTATTTGCATTAATTGTATTAAATTTGAATCCAAGATTAGTATGCATGTTCTTATATTAAATATTCATGCTAGTGTTACTTTAATATTTAACGCTGATTTTGTTATCAAGGGTATCAGTCAGAGGCAGTTATAATGGACACAAAGCTGTGATTGTATGTTTTTCTTTTATGTGTTCAATATAGTCACAGTAAACAATATCACCACCCGCTCATACAATAACACTCATAATAAACATGAAAGACAATATATGGTACAAGAAAAGACCCCTACTGCTAATGTCTTTCCATTAGAGGGTGAGGAGTCAAAAGGACATATGTCTCTGTCTAGGCAACAGGCACACACTGAGTGTTCAAGAAAAGTGGAAGTAGAAATCTGTGAAAAGAGATTCTCTTTGAAATGAACCTCTGCGTGAGCTTCCAATTTTGACTGGATATTTGAAAAGGACCATTGAAAATTAACCAATAACTTAGAAATTGCCTGTTTCCTACCTCTTAGAAAATGCTATCTTCTGCCATATACTTCAGACACAGGACTTAGGAAGCAAGCTGAATCTGACCTAAAAGCTTTCTTTCTAAAGATTATCTCATAGTACCTAAAGGTGTTATGCAAACTTACGAGTGAGAAAAGCAATCAACAGTCCTACACAGTTGTAAAGACTAGAAACAATCCCCAGCACAGTAGACAGACCCAAGGTACAACAGTGACATTAAAGTCTTGGGATTAACCAATAACCACCTATTTGGAGTCAAGGACTACACAAGAGGAAGGAATTCATACCTGATACTAAAAACCTAGCAAGCTGCTCATGACTGACAAAGTAATAGGCCCTAGAGGAGAACCTTTAACTGCCATTTTACTAACCCAGTAAAATTCTCAATTGAATCCTAGAAATATTGTTATGTTTACAAATAGCATATTGCTCACTATCTCCCTCCTCAAAGAAACTTATTTTTGCATCAAAGAACTTCACAGAAATTCACAGCTAGTTTAAATACAAAGAACATCTACTTCATGGTCCCCAAACTCATATATCTATAACACACCCCAAGGTTCAGGGAACACCACAAAAACATGGCTGAAAAATTTTAAAAACCAAAAGACTGCTGAAAGATTGTATTTTTTTTTTCAGAACAAGGAAACTGCCCCCATGAAATTGCAAAGATGTGGGTGCTTAATCAAGCCACACACAATGACACCAACACTTGACATATCAGTGGGGAATAGAAGAAATCCCACAAGGCCCCATCTGGAGATGAAGAGCCTCAGAAAATTAATGGGAGCTAAAAGAGAGAGAATCAGTTTTCCCTAAGAATGAACCTCCTGGTAGATCATGTATAGACCCAGCAGCTTGTATATATATATGAATACATAGGAATTCATGTGTATAAATAACAATCATCATTAAAGAAGAAAAAGAAAGAATATGGTGTCTTGTGCTTCTATATTCTTTGCACTTACAAAGATATAATCATGGTCATTCTATTTATCAGTACCAAATTCATTTAGCTTTCAAACCCTATTAATGTATTATGCTACCTCTTTACTAAATATAAAGTTTAGTAATATTCATGAGGAACAGCAATTTTTAATTATTTACTAATTTTGCCTTGATATTGGCTGAGAGTTATTCAATGCACTCTACAAAGACATAACAATTAAGAAGACATGTATTTTAACCCTATTTAGGTATATCCCAATAGATGTCCTTAAAATTCAACTCAACAGTTGTATGATTTGTAATTATAATACATACTTTGCTGTAACATTTTAATAATTACTCTTGAAGAGACAAACTATATTTTAACTGATAATGAATTCAAGAATGGAAAAAAATCATTGTTGAGAAGACAATTCTAAATTTATGTATAGATGGGAAGAATATCAAAAGGGAAAGGAATGAGTGACAATTGAGTGGTGGCATACTGAGGATACTTACTCAAAAATATTTCCAGAGCTTGACCTATGCTCTTCTCTTTGGATTATAAGAAGCAAGTCATTGTCTTTATCAATACTTAAATTACCCAACTGCATAGGTTCTACCAGTCATGGCCACATATGTCAATAATTTGACATAAGAAAAGAATCTAGTATAGAATTGGCACTTGTTCACCTACTTGGAGATCACTTCTAAAATTAAGGAAGTGGGGAAGTGTGGCATGCTTGGGGAACACAAATAGAAGAGTTCCCATGGGGCACATTTACCTGAGAGAACGTGGAACATGGTGAAGGTGTATCGGATTCAGGACTTGGTAAAGGTAGGGGTGAGAGGGTAAATCATCCCAAAATTTACATGTCTGCTAAGAAAATACTGATCAAAGCAAAATTCTTGATCAAGACACTGATGTGATCTGGTAAAATAATACCCAAAATAAATAATAAAGGAAAGATCTATCTCTTAGGCTTTCTATCTGTGAAGAGACACTATGACTATGGCAAATTCTATAAATAAAAATGTTTAATTGGGGCTGGCTTATAGTTCAGAGGTTTAATCATTGGGGCAGGAAGTGTGTTGGTACACAGGCAAACATGGTGCTTTCAACATCTGGATCAGCAGGCAACAGGAAGAGAAAGTGACATTGGGCCTAGCTTGGACATTTGAAACCTCAAAGCCCATCAATAGAGACATACTTCCTCCAATAAGACCACGCCTTCTAATGGTACCTCTCTTTCTGAGCCGATGGGCCATTTCCATTCAAGCCACCACAGTTCAGAAGCCAGAGTTTTGTTTGGGAAGTTGTTGTCCATGAGTGAGAAAATGGGATCTCAGCAGAGACACTGCATACAGTGAACTGTCAATGGACTTTGAATGTGTTTGAAGATCTGTGTTTGACTCTCCTGATGGCTAGATGTGTTTTCTGATGGCTAGATGTGAGTCATATTGTATAATGATGAAGAAAACTTGATCTATATATGAAAATAAAAACTTTCCTGTTCTTGGTCAGACAGTGGTGGCACATATCTTAACTCAGAAGGCAGAGCAGGTGACTCTCTATGAGTTCAAAGGCAGCCTGGTCTACAGAGTGAATTCCAGGACTATAGAGAAAAGCTTTCCTATTCTTTCTGCATGTCACCCTCCAAATCTCCTTTTCTTCAGTAGAAAATGATTTGCCTCTAGTGTGAGTAAATGTGGTTCTTAGGCATCTTCCCTTCCCTTTATCTCCCATCATTAGTTGTGGTTTTTCCATCGTTTACATTATTTCTGGGACTCAATTATTTTTCTCATTAAGTCCCATGTTGCCATGAACCAATTGGACCTATTCTTTTGTTCACATATTGCTTTGTTCACTATCGGCATGATATCTGTTCTTAGACCATTATGCTACACAAGACTAAAAATGAAGTCATGGTATTCTAAAACCAGTCATTTGTTACTCTCCACAGTTCTTCAAAGGGCAAAAAAAAAAGACACTACTTTTATTAATATCCAAGCACCATGTACATGTACAGAGCAAAATTTATTTCTTTTAATTAATTTATTTTTATTTTATGTGCATTGATGTTTTGCCTATATGCGTGTCTGTGGGAGCTGCTATGTGGGAGCTGGGAATTGAAACTGGATCCTCTAGAAGAACAATAAAAGCTCTTAACTTCTGAGCCATCTCTCCAGCTCAAGAACAAAGCTTTCTAAGGGAAGGAGTTTCTCTCAGATGTGATCCTCTTGATTGCTGCTGCTTTGATGCTATCACATTTGCTGTGTGTGTGTGTGTGTGTGTGTGTGACAAAGTGAGGCAATTCTACTTTGCTAGTCTAGGTCCTTTATAGTTATAACTTCCAGACTTCCTGAAATCCCTGGAAAATTTTTAATTAAGATCTGTCTTTCCTTAAAGAACCAGACTGACAGGGTTGGAGAAATGGCTCAGTGGTTAAGAGCACTGACTCTTCTTCCAGAGGACCTGGGTTCAATTCCCAGTACCCACATGGCAGCTCACAACTGTTTGAAAATCCAGTTCTTGGGGAATCTGACACCTTCACACCAATGCACATAAAATAAAGATAAATAAATCATAAAAAAATTAAAAAAATCAGACTGACCTAAAATAAATGGTTACAAGAACACAAATATGATCACTTTAAGATTTAATAGTTTTAAAAATAAGTTATTGGAAAATGTTTGTGTTGCTTTCACTTTTAAGAATTTTTTTCAGTTTGTTAGATCAGATGAAACTAAACTATTTATCATAAATTACCTAGAGGAAAAGTCAAATGATTCATATATTCAGAGTAATCATTCATCAAATCTTCAAGTGGTATGCAAAAACCACTTATAGAAAATAAATTCTTAGTTTTTTAGATTTTTTTAATTAAAATTTATATGAATTAAAATCCACAGCTGTGTTAAAGTATGTACCAAAACAGCAGAACCTGAAATTTATTTACAAATTTAAAAGGCAACACAGGGAACGGCAGTGTGTGAAGGCTCTTACCAGTTGCAGAGGTTTATAAGCATAAGCTAGGCAATCAAATTCGAAGTGTGATTAGAGAAACAGCACGCTTCAGAATATCCACAGCATCAGTATGGAGTTATGGAGATTTTTAACATTAAAGAGTTTTGCATGGTGAATACATTTTCTTTTTGAAAATATGGTGGAAATATTTAAATACTTCATTTAACAGTTGGCCGATATACATGTCTTTGGGGAAAAAAAAGCTTGCATATATTCTGCTTCTGAGATAACTCTTTTAAAATGTTTTTTTAGAGGAATCATCAAATAAAGAATTGCACTGGATCAGAGAACACAAAGCCATCAGTGGTCTTAATTACTCTCGGACCTGCATGATATAATACTGACCTGACAAGTAAGATGTACCCTTGTGCACTGTTACAAGTTAACCGACTGCTTTCTGATTAGGCTTGAAGGCTGCTTCACAGGACTGAATTAATGCCTCGTAACTGTAAATCTGTCTAAAAGTCTATATGACTGGTAGGGTCACAATTACCTAGGCTACAACCACCTATTGTTATTTTGTTAATGATCACGTTGGCATACTCTCCTCTAAACCTTTTGGCCTGAGCTGCTCTAAGCCTTGTAGAGAGAGGCTTCCTTCTGCAGCGATCAAAAGTCGGTGTAGATACTCCTTTTAGCCAAAGCGCTGGAAAAGGGTAACTATGAATATTTAGTGCTGACTGGGAAATGTTTCGTAATCCCTGCCAAGGCTCAGGGAACTTTGTAACAGAGGTGGAAGAAAGAATGGAAGATGCGGAGGAGGAGGATTGGAGGAGCAGTGGAAGTGCCTTTGGGATACAACACCCCTTCTGCACTCACACACTTGGCATAGCTTTCAGGACCTAATTAACCCTGGGTTTTAGGGGCTGGACTTAAGAAATCTGCTTGTGTGGCAAGTGCTTACCATAGAATCCTCTTGCTATCCCACTAGTATATATTTTAGGTAAAGATGAAAAATAGTGCACCAATGAATACATTTATCTATGTTTTTTAAGAAATAGGAGAATAATCTAGAGTAGTAGTCTTTTTTGTGGATATGGCATTAATATAAACCATGTAGTTAATTGACAGAAAGAATATAAAAGTGCTATAGAGGTTATGTCTTTTCAATTATATTAATTATCAATGTTTTCTATCTTTTTTTGGTTAGATTTTAAATCATGCACCAGAAGAAATAAATTATTGTTTTGACTCGTACCTTTTTGGTTTAGTTTAATAGTATAATTCAAACACATTAAAAGTCAATTTGAACTTCTACTTTCTTTAATTCTGAGTTTACTAGAAAGAACTGGAAATTATGTATTATGATGTGAGGTATACTGTGCTAGATACTATTCTTTCTCCATTAATTTTTAGCATAATTGTAAAAAAAAAAACCTATGTCCACTGTGCATGTCTGAACTGCCTGAATGAAGATCCAATTAGAAACTGATATGGTTTAGAAGCACAGCTTACATATTAAATTCGGACATACCACCCAAATAAAATAACATTCTGGCTCTCTGGTTTCATAATTCACCACCATTAAGCAGTAATTTTCATACACCTGGGGAATAATCCTTGGTGCTTCACTTTGCATTGTTGTTTAGCCATTTCACAAGTGAGTAGATAAAATTTGGTACCTCAGATTTGAAGACATGGAACAAATATTCAATCATATATTTAAAGTAAGTATATTCACGAAGATCATGAGAGTGGACTAGCATGAACACTTCAATAACACATATGGAAAGTCCTAGGTCTCAAAGTTTATGTTTATGAAGTCCGAAGATTTATGTCTGTGGAATAAAAGATCATAATATTAAAAAAATTGGGGATCCTTGAGGACATGTGATATATTCTGACTTAGAACAAGGTCAAAACAAAGAATTTGGAGTGTCCAGGTCATTACCTATACTGTTGAATCTTCAATCTGGGACACTGGCATACAAAGATCAAAAGTACTTACTAATCTGAAGAAATATGAAAACATACTTCATGCTTAACCCTCACATACAAAAAGTAGAAACTGTATCCTGATTTTAAATATGTGTATGTATATAAATGTTTTAATATATTGATGTATACATGTATGAATGTTTTTACTAATATCAATTTATTATAATATACTATGGCTCTGCTTCCTTCTAAGATAATATACACACAGAATCATGTACACTTAATCTCTAAAGTGTTAAGGCAGTGTCTTATTTGTTGTCATAGAGCTTATTTTTACTGTACAAAGTAACATTTTTCCATTGCTATATCCCACATTAATACAATGATTCTTTAAAGGATTATAATGATTAGATAGGAAGGCAAGCTTGCAAATTTCCATATAATACCTGGACAAAAACCAATCAGCCTTCCACAGGGGTAGAAAATCAATTAATTCTTTGAAAATGTGCTATTTAAGGTCACATACATTGACTTTTTATAATTAAATAAAATTGATTAACAAATCCAATTACTATTAATTTACTCATAGTTAATAATACAAAGAAAACAAATTCTTTGAAGAATCAGAAATTTCAATGTTACATTTTCTTTACAGGTTAATCATTAACTTGAGTAGGATTTTGTTGTTCAGTACTAGAGACTAAACAGAGTATATGTTAGGCATGAGATGTAGGACTGAGTTACATTGCCCAGACTCCACTCCTTTTATTTTAAATTGTTTTGTAAATTTTATGGAGCATGGGGGTTTTAATAAAGATATCTTAATACAGATTTAGGCAGGAGAGTTAAGTAAAAGGCTTAGAAAAGAGTAAGACACAGAGTTTCTGTGAATGTTGGTGTCTAGAAGGAGAGTCATCTAAATTTTAATTAGCACACAGAAAAAAACAGATCTCACTGTGGTATTTTACATATACTTAGCTTTGCTTGTGCTGCCTTGCTTTCTTCAATTCATCTTCTACACCACCCTTCTTTTCTACTCTGATGATCCATTTTCTCTTCCATATTCATATCACATGTGTTATATTACCCTTCTCAACCTCTCCTTTGAATTTTGATTTTATGGCATCTCGTCTGTCCTTTTAGTTTTCCGATCTCTATCTACACCAACTCTTTCATAAAAAAGCATGATTATAATCATAAGATGTTAAGATGAATATATGACAGAAAACAGGAAATTTGTCTGGTTGAGTATAGGTTACTTTCGGTAAAATGTGTTTTTTACTTCCACCCACTTTCTTGTAAATTTCACATTGTCAGTTTGGTTTATGCCTTTTTGGATTCCATTGCGAATATATACTATAATTTCATTATATATTCACCTTTTAGTGGGCATGGAGGCTGATTTTTTATCTGTTATTGTGAAAAAAAAAGCAGTAAAAATCATGATGAGCCAATGCACATGGGATCATTTTGCCAAGAGTGATACAGTTGGGTTAGGTTATATAGTAATTCTATTTTTGTTTTTTTTTAATTTTTTTAAAATGAAAACTCTGAGCTGTTTTCCTTAGTAGTTATACCATTGGTGTGGGATTTCCCTCTGTATGCTGTGATCACCATTAATGAATAAAGAAACTGCCTTGGCCTGTTGATAGGTCAGAACTTAGGTAGCCAGGATAAATAAATGGCATGCTGGGAGAAACCATGTAGCCCTGCAGAGTCAGAGAGAAACCATGTAGCCCTGCCGGAGACAGACACCAGAACTTTAGTTGGTAAGCAACAGGCACATGGTGATACACAGATTAATAGACATGTGTTAAATTAATATGTAAGAGTTAGCCAATAAGAAGCTAGAGCTAATGGGCCAAGCAGTGATTTAAGTAATACAATTTCTGTGTGATTATTTCGGGGCTAAGCTGCTGGGAGCAAAACAAGCAGCCTTCCTCTAACACACCAGTTTATGCTCCTAACTACTGTGAATAAAAGTTGTCTTCCCCCACATCCTCTGTAGAATTTGTTGTTGTTTTTAAATTCACTATAGCCTTCTGACTGGAGTGAGATGCATCTCCAGGTGGATTTTAATTTTTTTTTCTTAGATCCAAAAATCTTCTTGAGGAGTCAAGTGTGGCCTAAAGGTTTAATGGCTGCTCAGAGACTAGAACTGGTATTTGATAACAGCAATGTCATTGTACTCTTACTGATACTGACCTGATGATATTTGTAACTGTATATAAGATGTTTAGAAAAGTTGATATTGACCAACATTGCTGAGAATTATGGTGCTGACCTAATGATATTTGTAACTGCTTATAAAATGTTGAGAAAAGTCTGACACACCCTGTAAATTTTGGGATTTAATGCATATGTTAAGAATTTTAAATTTTGATACAATGTAAAAGATTTAAGAAGTGTTCTAGCTGAAGAAACATTTTTAACTCAGGTAATCCTTTTTCCTTTAAAAAGGAGACTATAGCCTTTAGGAGCATGATTATTAATAAAGCATTATAATTTATCCTAATAATAAGTATGGCTCCAACACAGAGCCCAAAAGTATCTCTCTCTCTTAATCTCTTTTCTTCGCAGAGATAATCAGTCAATAACGGGTTTAAAGCTTCTTCTCCACAGATGCCTACAACAGGAGCTTACAAAAATGGAATTCTTGTTCTAAAGATGGGTAAATTTGAGTAAATGGAGAAGTCTTTGCCTAAGGCAGGCATGATCTTCCGTCCTAGTACAGAAACACAGGTTTTATTAAAATTAATAAGAGAGAGTGGATTGTAGACCCATCTACATCTACATCTCAGGCAATAGTTTGTACCTGCCACACAGGGGGTGGTCACCATCCATAACAAAGGGTCAGGATGTGGCTCTGCTCCTTCTTTGTAATTTGGAGGATGTCTGAATTGAGATGCTATTTCAGCCTATGTGACAGAGCTGGCATACAGAGCAGGAAGATGTGACAGAGCAGACACAGATAGATGTAGACATGATCACAACCATTCACCTGGTTTACCTAGGAAACAGAATGTTAATGAACTTCCCCCTCAGGGAATTATGTTTTGGTATATAAAGCAATTTGGAGAATAAACAGAGAAATTTTCAGGATGTAAACTCAGGATTTCATGAGGGATCACTAAAAATCTCCCTCCCAACAAAACCATATGAGTTGGGTCTTTAATTCCATGCCTCTCCTCTGGTTCTGGAGAAATAATTTAGGATTTGTGCTGGCACTGGACTCTGACAGTCTAGATGTCAGCTAAGAACAGAATCAAATCACTGTGCATAGGGATAGCTTAGCTTCCCACTTTTTATCTCTCTTATATATTTCTCTTATCTTACTGTTTAAGATGTAATAGCTTTATTAAGCAAGAATGAAAACTGTAGGCACCTTTGGCTCATTCAGGCTTTCCAGGGAGTGAAGATCTTCATCATTTAATGAGATTTAGTCATGTTTGGCATATACAGCCTATTATGTTCACATATGTACCATCTATTCCTGATTTTGTTCAAGGCTCTTATCATTAACATGTGAATTTTGAAACTATCATGATAACCAAGTAATTTCTGTCTTTAAGTCTATTAAGCTGGTATTCTGCATTTATTAATGTGTTCATGTTCAATGAAGTTTGAATTCTTGGTATGAAACCAATTTGGCTGTGCTGCATAAGTTTTTAATGTGATTTTAAATTCAGTTTGCACTTTTGTTGTTGAGAATTTTTGCTTCTATCGTCTGTAGGGAGAGTATTCAGTAGTATTTTCTTGTGTGTGCATTTGTATTTTTTAATTGGTTTTGGAGTCCGTGTTATGTTCGCTTCAAAAAATGAATTTATCCATGTGTTTTCTTAATCTATTTAGTAGAAAAGTTTGTCACATATTGGTTTTAGATATTCCTTCAGTGTTCTATAAAATTCAACAGTAAATCAACCTGGCTTTGGGTCATTCATCATGAGAAGATTTAAGTGTAATTGTTTACTAAGAGTCAGTTTTGACAAGATCCCTTGACAAAATTGGGAGCATGGGGATCCAAGGAGAAGGCAGGGTAGAAGAAGAGAAGAGAGAAGGGAAAAGGGGAGGGGTGAGGAGAATTTGAGGGAACGGGAGAGTCAAGATGGAGAAAGAACAGAAATAAGAGCAAGGAAAGAGATGTCTTGATTGAGAGAGCCATTATAGAGTTGGCAAGAAACCTGGCTCTAGAGAAATTTCCAGGAATCCGCAAGGATGACCCCAGCTAAGACTCTAAGCAATAGAGGAGAGGAGGCCCAATCTTAATTTGCCCTGTAGTCAGACCGATAAATATTTTAAATATCACCATAGAACCTTCATCCAGCAACTGATGGAAACATAGGCAGAGAACTACATCGGAGCACTGTACTGAGCTTCCAAAGTCCAGTTGAAGAGTGGAAGGAATGAGAATATGAGAAAAGAGGTCAAGACAATGATGGGTTCACCCACTGAAACAGTCTCCCTGAGCTAATGGGAGCTTATGAACTCCCTGGAGACTGGGAAGGAACAAACATAGGCCCAAACAAGTCCCTCTGAATGTGGTTGGGGGCAGACTGAGGGAACACTGGCAGTAGCAGTAGGATTTATCCCTACAGCACGTACTGGCTTTTTGGGAACCTATTTCTTTGGATGATACCTTGCTCAGCCTTGATGTAGTAGGGAGGGCCTTGGACCTTCCACAAAGCATTGTGCCTTACTTTCTCTGAGGATTAGTTGGGGTGGGATTGTAGGGTATGTGGAGAGAATGGGAGGAACGGAAGGGAGTGGGAATTTGGATTGGTATGTATAATAAAAAAAGATAGTTTGTTTTCTTTTAAAAAATAAATTAAAAAAGGAAAACAGCAACAACAACAACAACAAAGAACTGTTTGTCTGTGGTTGTTACTATGCCAGGTGCTTGAGTCTTCAGGCTTCTCCTATTGCAGATATTCGGTTCCTTGGGCACTGTAGGTTGTGGCTGACAGCCTCTCTGCTTACTTGTGGGAAAGCCCCATGTGATATTATTTCTGCCTTCTTCCAACTCTATCCTTTCGCTTAACATGGAAAGACACTTCCCGGTGAAGAGGAATTAACTGACGCCATTGCTTAGCATCTGTTACAGGAACAACACACATTGCTGATAGACACATAAAGTTGGCTGGCTTCCTTTGACTGGCAAAAGAGTAATACCATCTACAAAAATTATGGGTGTATTTAACCTCTGGCCTAGTAATTTGACTCCTGGAAATTCATACTATAGATTTATTGTCACACGCTGAAATGAGATAGATTCTTCATCACAGCATTTCTTGCAACAGCAAATAAAGTTTAAAACTCCAAACTTCTTCCTTTTGATAAGTAAGCAGACTGCCTAATAATTACACTGTGAATGACCATTACAGTTTCTTTTCACAGATTCACATGATTTTCCAAAGAAGTATACAGGGCAAGTGCCATTATCATTGTCATAGAGAAAACAGAACTTAATTCAGAAAGGTTCAATAGTTTAGCATTTAATTGTAGCATTCACTGAAGCAGAGAAAGGCGGATCTATGTGCTTGAGGCCATCTTATACCAAATATTAAGTTTCAAGGCAGCTAGAGGTATATAAAGAAACCCTGTACCAAAACCAAACAACAAAACCACCACCTCTAACAACAGCAACAGCCTAGCAAAGGCAGAGCAACTTGGAAGAAGAGAGAACTGAAATTGTAATTTAACATTTTGCTATAAATCATGTTGGATGAATTATGACTTCGATTATATATCTAAGTGATCATGTGAATTTTTAATGTTGTCATTCAACAATCTGAAAACATTGATTCATAAATATTTGTTTAAGCAAAATTTAAAGTTTCCTTGTGACGGAAACTATGACAAAGTTGATTACTAACTAGGGAGCAACATTGAAATGTCCATTTTAAATTTAATCCTTTTGAAAAAAACTTGAGTTCAACTATTGACAATGAATACAGAAACTGTAACCAGTGTGATTTATAGTCATTTGTGAGTTATAAAAACAAATAACTGGACCAATAAATACAATTAAATACTAATTTATGGTTGTGTGACATTAATGATCCCTCCTTCCCTCTTTCCCTCCCTTCCTTCTTGCATTCTTTCTTTCCTTACCTTTCTGTTTCATTCACAGTTCTGAGACTTAGGGTTTCATGCATGCTAAGCAAACACTTTACTACTGAATTCTATATGACAGGTTTTAATGTATCCAAACTGTCTGTTTCTACAAAAAAGGGGCTTCTCAAAAAAAAAAAACCCAATGAATTTATAATTCAAATAGTGAGCAATTAGAATATAGAAGTACTCACAGGTTTACAATAAACACATATTCCAAGTGGTTGACACCAAATTACCCTTAGGAAAATTTGTTCATGTAAAGTATATTTACTCTCTGTTTGTAAGACAGGAGGTAAAACAACCAAGAAAGTTTTCAAACTTTTTGTACAGTAATAATAATAATTTTAATATTAGAACTAATTTTCCAAATATGATCCACAAATACCTTTGTAATACAACTGGTTCCACTTTCCTTCCAAGGGTCACTTCTGAAGTCTGCTATTGTGATGGGACAAATCAAAATGCTAAATTTTTTAAGCTACTTATCAAATGACTAAAGACATTGGCCCATCCCATATATAACTGCAGCCCTTGAGGTAACCGGAGCCTCGTTATTTAATTATTCAGATAATTACTTGGTTTAAATCAGAATGATGTGGAAAGTCACTAGTTTCTATGTGGAAATTTGACACAAGTCACTTATCTGCCAAAGGGAAAGAGAGGGTTATGGAATGGAACACAGACAAAACACTTGAGGATCTCCATTTTGTTCCCCAAGTTCATACTCTGGCTTTAGCTGTTGTTACATTATGTATTAACTATGTCTTCAGATTGACTTTTTGGAGCGAGACTTATGTCACCGTGAAGCTGCATGGAAATCGCTCCCACCATTATATATTTGGTTTCCCATTAACGAAACCTGATAAACTTGGTGTGGTCTGTAGCCTATGAGATGCCTCCAGGCCCTCTGGTAGAATGTATCTCTGCTCTTGGGCTCACACAGTATGTCCTGTGTCACACAGCACGTGCTATCTCTATTATCACTTTTAATCAGTAGTGTTTCCTGCACATAGTCTTGTTTCTCAAACTGATCATCTTTCAATTTTGTGGATTTTCATCCAGATGCTGCAAAATCATTCCTTTGTCAAAATGTTTTAGGTGCTGTGGTTAGATAAGACCCAATGCAAATACTGCATTGTATAAGCTATGGAAATTATTTGAGGTTATTTAAACCAAACCAAAAAACAAAAAGATACTTTCCCTATTTTTATGACATACAGTATAACATCTATTTTGTTGTGGTTGTACAGAAAGCATTCATGAACTGTAATGTTTAGAATATCCTGAGCACCAATCAATGATGTCTGAAGATACATGGGTGGGAAAGACAAAGAAGCAAGGGGAATCAAAAGCCTCTAGAACATTTCAAAGGTCGGACAGGACTGCTCTACACATGAGCTCACAAAGAATGTGGCAGTATGCAGAAGACATGCACAGGTTCAAGTCATATGCAGTCCGAGAGACTGGAGGGAATACACACGCTGATTCCTGCTTCTAACCAATGAGTTATTTGCAATTGATATCTTCCTGCAAAGGAAAAATCTCAGTTCCTCTGTCTGGGTATATCACCCCATTCCCTGGAATAGTTGACCAACACAAAATTAACTACATATTTTGTTTATTTAGTTGTGGTTTTTTGGGTGGTGTTTTTTATTTCTGTTTTGTCCTACTGGTTTTGTGTTTATTTTGATTTCCATTTTTTGCGACTTTTTTTTCAAAGAGAGAGAACATAAAGTTGGGTGGGTAGGGAGATGGAGAAGATCTGAGAAGAGTTGAAGGAGGGGAAAATACAACCAAAATATAGAGCATAAATACTTTTAGAGAAAAAAATGAAAAGGTTGAGCTTGCTAAAACTAGGTTAGGGACATGAAAAGATTGTCAAGTTGAGAAGTGTTTTGTATAAATAGGTATGCACATTTCAACATTCTTTATTAATAAAATGTATTTCAATGTCAAAAAAGAAAAAAAAAGACTCAGCATAATAGAAGTTTTGATACAAAGATGGGTTGTGCCAACAGTGACTGGGCCTTTCTTCTTTCTTTCTTTTTTTTTTTTTTTTTTGGCTTGGATAGCTCCTGACTAGAGTGCTCCAGCAAAAAGTAAACATGGCAAAACACCAGACTAGATAATGGTGGGAAAAAAAAATCAGCTCAAACAGAAGTTATTGACTGTGGGTTAAGAAAGGAAGTCAGGCTGTAACAGCTTACTGGCTTGAAGAAGAGAGAGGGGTCAGGGGTTCAGAACAAGGGCAACATGACATCTAACCAGAGCATGTGAAAAGGGTAATTATGATGGATAAGAGGAGACGTAGAGTTTAACTTCTCAGATGTAATATGTTTTAAATATCTAAGGCAAACCTATTTTACCCAAGAACATGTGAAGTGTCCACAAATCTTTCAGAAGAATCTGTCTAAAGAATAGCTAAAGAATGAGCTCTTAGCCTTTTGCTCTCATGTCTCCTGAATTTCCAGTATTTTTTAATAATCATTCTGTTCTCTGAAGCAAAACTACAGGAGTTACATTACTTAATTTTGGATTCTCATGAGTTAAAAAACAATCTGCTATGTTTCCAGCACTCCCTGCTTCTATTCAAAGATTTAGTGGTGATGCATATAATATATTCTGATCACCATTTTATTTTTTTTATTTTTTCCCCCACGTTCTTTTTTTATTAATTAATTAATTAATTTAATTATTAAAGATTTCTGCCTCTTCCCCGCCACCACCTCCCATTTCCCCCCTCCCCCAATCAAGTCTTCCTCCCTCCTCAGCCCAAAGAGCAATTATTTTAAGCAAATATGGTAAACAATTTAGTACTCTAATTTGTCAGAAAGAGCCATTTTCAAGTTAAGTCATTGTTTTGAATCCTTTTCCATGACTTACATCTTGTAGGACTTTGGCCCATTCACAATCTCCCTCCAACCTTCAAATTCTTAATTCTACAAACCTATTGCACAGAGTATTGTAAGTTAAAACAAAATCAAATACACAAAGACTCGGACAGAAGTCTTAAACCACTGTCGTTGTTTGAATACCTAAATGTCTAAGAATAGTCCTGAGCAGTCTGTCTTTTCTGCTTCTGCTTTCTTATGAACTGCTTTAGCAGAATAACACTGGGGCTTAGAAAAGACCAAGTCAGTTATTCTTAACTGTGCTACACTTCAGAGGTATCACATACCTTCAGAATGATGAAATCATGGCTGAATATTTTCTGAACAAAAACGGTCTATAGCTTTCATCGAGAACTTCAAAGGAATCTCTGAACTGTAAAAGTGATAAGAAACCTTGCCTTGGGCTTTTTTTTATTTGTGCCTACAAAGGAACTAATATTGACATTAAAACATGACTAGCCATGCTAATTGTGACAGTTAACTTCAGCCCAGTATGAGGATCTATCTTTTCCATTACTAAGCTTGAAAAAACCAAAATTATTGTTCTTTTCTTTTTATTTCAAGTTACATTAGAGCTACAATGTTAACATTTAAATTATTCTGCCAATTAGAATAGAGATGATAAATGTCTTCTTCCATTCTTTTGTCTTTATAATCCTATTAAAATGATGGAAGCCTAATAAATTTGGGAATATCTTGACAATTATGTTGGCTATGCCAATCACCTCCTCAGGTAATTTAGATTGAATTATTTTATACTTTTCTTATATTGAAGTGAAACAAGATAATTTAGACATAGATTGTTTCAGTATTTTTCTGAGATATTTCTGCTGTTGGTGAATTCTTCACACAGAACAAAAGCTCAAAAGGTACTTCTGGCCCATCTTGATTTGATGAGAGGACATGATTTTAAGTGTAAGATCTCTATAGTGTCCAATAAGCATGAATTTATTGTTTGCCAAAGTCTGACTCTATTCCTCATAAGGAATGCTTTCTCCAGTACTGTGAGAATATTATTTTGTTAAAATTTGAGGGCACACATCTTTCAATTTGCTTTCATAAAATCAATATGAGAAAGACAAGGTATGAAGGAGTTACAGGATGTTTTTAAAATTTAAATTCCCTATGGGCTACACATAAAGATTTTCTCCATTCCTTCCCTAAATCTCATTAAAATGTTATTGAAAATATATTTAAAAATACAAACATGATGGTGATGAAATAATGAATGACAAAATATGGCAGCTAGGCACTGTGGTCTATTCCTGGAATTCCTGCTCCTGGGATGCAGAGGCAGGAGGATCACTCTTAATCAGCCGAGGCTACACAATAAGATCCTTTCTCTAAAACCAAACCAAAGAATCAATGAATTACAGGACAAACGAAGAAGTAGCTAAAATGAAACTAGAAGCAAAATGCCAACTGCTGACAAGTAGACTCAGAAGTCTACTGGCTCATTTGATTTAAGAGAAAATATGAAGATAAAACTGAAGACGATGTTCCAACTAGTTGAAACTGAAGATGGAGCCAGGAACAATAATAATCGTTTAAATCTCATTAAGATCCAACTACACTAATCTGTTGCCTGTTAGCTTATAGTACCATGTGGTTGGTCCTCTCCATCTTCATATGGTCCTAGTTAAATTTAAATGTAGAAACTGAACAAAATAAACACTTTATTTAGGGATGCCAGGAATGCTGGGGTTGAGTGGGATGACATTAACTATAAATATGTTTTATTTTTTATTTTATTTTTAAAGTAAGTAATAGTGACCCAAATGACTTGATTTGATAGTTAGGTATCTAAATTTTCCAGTACACAATGGGTAGATTCTGTTATAACAAGGTAGGTGACCATAGAGGGTATTTCTCCTTTAGCAGGAACATTATGTTCCACTTTTACGTAGAGGGCTCTGCATAGACACTAGCTGAGGAAGAGGTTTTCTACAGGCACTGGGAATGTGGAGTCTTCACAGTGTGGATGTGAAGACATGTAGTGCAACCTACCTCCCATACGCTCAGGACATGGTTGATCATCCACGATCTTTAAGCCTCAACATGCTAAAGCCATTCCAAGAGAAAATAAGAATCCTGTTTGGTACATATGCCTGGGACTCTCTAAAGACATGCTCAAATAATTGCTTTCAGTTGCACACTTAAACTCCCCTTAGACTTCTAACACCATTCCTATGCTTGCAGTACCCTGAGAAACCAGTGCTGATATCAGGACCCCAGCCAGCAATGAGCTGCTTATTTGGTGCTTAGCAACTCCATACCCTCCGGCTAAGCCAACAGACTCCTCTGCTACCAGTTCCACATCTCAAAGAGAGTCTGAACCTTATAACATTCATCCTTTGTGATTCATCTTCCCTCAGTTCTTGGTAGAAAACAAAGCTCTCATCTATCTTGTAGTTTAATGCCATATTTGATAATTTTTCATATTAAACTTCACCTACTTAACCCAGAATGTGGTTCTTTTCTCTTGACTGGAGTATTGTGATCACAGGTATACTTGAACTAAAACAAAAACCTAAACAAGAAAAAGGAAAAAAAGGTATCCAGGAACTAAAGGATTGAATCAATTGAGAGGCAAGTCCCAGTTCTGCATAACAAACAAGGTAGGATTCTAAAGTCATAGGTGGGTTTCCAACTTAGTCTCCAGTTATAGCACAGAGTGGAATTCTTAAGGTGACAAGTCTCCAAGGTAAAAGTGTAACTGACAGATTTCCTGAAATATCTAACGAAAGAAATTTCTGAAATACAATTTAGAAGAGCAAACGTGAGTGATATAGAACAAAGAAACAAATTTCTAATGCAATCTTCATTGACCAATACTTACAGAGCAATATCTTGAACAAGTTGTCATATAGATTTAATGTGTGGTACAAATATTATATATGGGATATAAGTGAAAAGGGAAGGAAGCAAACCAATGTTACATTTTAATTGTGAATAGTTGATTAAAATTAAAATCAATGAATCAGAAATCACAAAGTCAGGAAAACTCCAGAAACATAAAGATCAATATCAAAAGCGACAGCTGAGGAAATGATATCTAGGAAGCAAGCCTCAGAATGAAACTCAGGAGCAATAGGTTCTTAACACAATAATATAAGTCTATAGCACTATCTATTTCATATATGTTGAGTGAGTATAAATTTATATACTTATAAAATAAATCTACACATCACCCTAATAAAACAAGGGGGAACTGCAATAAAACTTTTCATTGCAAAACATGGAAAATAATTTTTAAAGGATTAGCAGTGACAAACTTGGCTTTTCTTTTTCATACAATAAATTCTATTTTGTTAATTCTGTGCCTCACCTGCACATAGACTACTCTTGCTGCCACACAGGAACATACTGAGGATCAATTTGATGCTGTACCTTGCTATACCTAGCAATAAGTAAATACAAAACAAACAACAACAATAAAACTAAGAAAAGCAACCAAACAAATTCAAACACTAGTAATTCTTCAATGTGCCATTGAAATGTATGGATGCCTATTTACAAATATTAATGCTTAATTAATACCTTATGTGTATTAAAATATTATAAATAAACTTTGATAGTTAAAAAGTAAAGGAAAACAAGTGGGAGGATAGAAAAAAGTCAAGATAAAGTCGTCCAGCTTATGATAAAAAAAAAAAAATCAAACAGTCTGACTTTTTGGCTGGATCAGAAATGCTTTTAATAGTTCCCCTCTTGATCTGCCTGACGAAAATCATTTTAAAACTGCTGGGTTACTAGTATCCACTTTTTAAAAATAGGACAGTATGTTTTATTTGGCTCCTGTGTCTATGCCTATTGGCCTAATTGAAGCATAGGCTAGAGAGCCTTTCTTTCAATCCCTGCTCTCTAGTTAAAGGTGAGTGGGGCTCTTTATACAGGACGGACAGACACTAAAGTGACAGACCTCTACTGAGCCAGATATGTTCTGATTCTAGGTTCCATATGAGGCACAGATATATTCCCATCATATGGATCCTCTGATTCCTTTAAATTATTTAAGAATGTATTTAATCTTTTTTAAAATTCTGCTTTGAAGAGCCTCATTTTTTAAATAAATTCTACACTCTGAAACTTTACATCACTTTATGAAATTGTATATTTTAATTTAGGCACACTGTAGATCAAGCCTGTGGTCTAATATATAAGGTCAGTTGATGTTACAAAGGCAAATTAAAAATGCCACTTATCAGTGATGGGATGTAAATATATTATTACTTTCTGTAAGGTGTTATCATAGCAATCAACACCCTGAGAGAAATAGAATTTGAGAGACAGCTTATTCAAGCATGGAGGGTTATGGGATGTTTCCCATTTCCTAATTGAGTTTCTGGCTGTTCTTTGTTTTGTTTTGCATTTCTGTTAAAACGATGATATTGACTTTGTTCTTACTTCCAGAAAAATGCCACCTTAAAATCATGCTGATGCCCTTTATTTTATAAATGTGAATTCCTGAATTTACTCACTTGAGTAGGACAAACCCAAACGATAAATATCTCTCAGTAATCGTTCAGTGCTCACCATTTATGAATACTTGATAATCCAATGTTGATTTGTAAGTCATACCATTTAGGTGTACCAGTATTTACATACAGCCTTAACTTCATTACATAAGAACTTGTAATGTAATATCTCATGACCAGAACAATGGTGAATAACATAGAACCATGGTGCAGAAAATGTCATAGTTGGCAAGTACATATCTTTTTTTTTAAATTATTCTTTTTTAATTAAAATTTCCAACTTCTCCCCGTTTCCCATTTCCCTCCCCCTCCTCCCACATATTGCCCCCTCCCCCCAATCCCCTCCCCCTATCCCCACTCCACTTCTCCTCCCCCCAGTCCACTCCCCTTCCCTCTCGATACTGAAGAGCAGTCCAAATTCCCTGCTCTACAGGAAGACCAAGGTCCTCCCACTTCTATCTAGGTCCAGGAAGGTGAGCATCCAAACAGGCTACGCTCCCACAAAGCCAGTTCATGTATTAGGATCGAAACCTAGTGCCATTGTCCTTGGCTTCTCATCAGCCTTCATTGTCCGCCTTGTTCAGAGAGTCCAGGTTCAACCCATGCTTATTCAGTCCCAGTCCAGCTGGCCTTGGAGAGCTCCCAATAGATCAGTTCCACTGTCACAGTGGGTGGGTGCATGCCTCGTGGTCCTGATTTCCTTGCTCATGTTTTCCCTCCTTCTGCTCCTCATTTGGACCTTAAGAGCTCAGACTGTTGCTCCAAATTGGGTCTCTGTCTCTCTCTCGATCCATCGCCCTGGACCCAGCAATAGCACTCTTGAGAATATACCCAAGAGATGCCCTATCATATGACAAAAGCATTTGTCCAACTATGTTCATAGCAGCATTATTTGTAATAGACAGAACCTGGAAGCAACCTAGATGCTCTTCAATAGAAGAATGGATGAAGAAAGTGTGGAATATATACACATTAGAGTACTACTCTGCGGTAAAAATCAATGACTTCTCGAATTTTGCATGCAAATGGATGGAAATAGAAAATACGATCCTGAGTGAGGTAACCCAGACCTAAAAAGAAGATCATGGGATGTACTCACTCATAATTGGTTTCTAGCCATGGATAGGGGCCACTGAGTCTATAATTTGTGATCCTAAAGAAGCTAAACAAGAGGGTAAACCCAAGGAAAAACATATAGATATCCTCCCAGCTATGGGAAATAGACAAGATTGATGGGCAAAAAATTGGAATCTTGGGGGGTGGGGTGGGATGGGGATGAGGAGTGATGGGGAGAGAAAAGTGTGAAGGAGAGGATGAGGGGAACTGGGGGAATCGGGGTGATTGGGGTTAAAGGAAGGTTGGATTGGGGAGCAGGGAAACTCATACCTTCATTAAGGGAGCCACCTAAGGGTTGGCAAAAGACTTGAACCTGGAATGGCTACCAGATGCCCAGGGCAATGTCCCCAGTTAGTTCATTGGGGCACCTGAGGATAGGGAACCTGAAATGAACCTATCCTATAATCATACTGATGAATATCTTGCATATCGCCATAGAACCTTCATCTAGCGATGGATGGAGATAGAGACAGAGACCCACACTGGAGCACCGGACTGAGCTCCCAAGGTTATAATGAGGAGCAGAATGAGAGAGAACATGAACAAGGAAGTCAGGACCATGAGGGGTGCACCCAACCACTGAGACAGTGGGGCCGATCTATTGGGAGCTCACCAAGGCCAGCTGGACTGCTACTGAAAAAACATGGGATAAAACCGGACTCTCTGAATGTGGCAGACAATGAGAGCTGACGAGAGGCCAAGGGGAATGGCACAAGTACATATCTTTAAACAGAGCGTTTGGGTGACTTAAATACCTAAACTGTCTTTCATCACATTTTGATTGGCTGACTATTAGCCTTGAACTAACATTGTTTTGTCTGGAATGCATTTCATTTAAGGTGGTGAAAATGTCTTGAGTTATTAGCAGAAATACATTAAGAACCTTACTTTTCTATCCATATAATAACAATCTGCCAAGTATATTAGCCTTCAGAATGGAAGAATGTTGTATCTATTTGAATTGCTAATGTAAAAAGAGACTTGCTGAGAAAATTCCGAAATTATAGGAAGCTCCTAAGCAGAGGATTTCATTTTCTTACTGTGCAAAGTTGGCATTAAACATGCAAGTATCTCTGCTACTTTACACTTTAAAAGCTACATAGTCTGTTGCTATATCAGCATACTGACTGGAAGTAAACTCCTTCAACACACCTGGATCACAGTGAACAGACATTGCGAAACTGTTCCTCTCTTTGTTTCTCTGATTCATTTTAAGAAGTTCAGGTTAATCAAAGTTAAGAAAAAACTTATTGAGTTGAAATGAACACGTGTGCAAACCTTATAATGAGATATGTATTAATTGGGTTAGGGGACTAGTTTGAATATCACATTCACTATTCCTACAAAATGATGCATTTCTGAATTCTGGGAAGATGATGGAAGGATATTCGGAGGCAAGGGAACAGGGACGTTAGAAGGTCTTTTATGCAAAATGTGACCAGCAGCAGTTTTTTTTTTTTTTTTCTGAGACAGGGTTTCTAGTGTAACAATCATGGCTGGCTTGGGACCTGCTTTGTAGACCAAGAGGCATCAAACTCACAGAGTGCTGGGATTTAAGGCTTGCACTACCACTGTTTGTCTATGCTCTTAACCTCTTGTTCTAGTCTTCTTTGTGTTCTCCTGATAAAATGTGCTGACCAAAAGGAGCTTAGGGAAGGAAGAAGTTTATTGGGCTTACATTTCCATGTTAAGACCTTCAGTGCAGTCCTGAGTTCCTTGCTCGTGCTCTCTCCTTCTGCTCCTGATTTGGACCTTGAGATTTTAGTCCGGTGCTCCAACGTGGGTCTTTGTATCTGTCTCCTTTCATCGCCTGATGAAGGTTACTGTTCAGGAGGATGCCTATGTTTTTCTTTGGGTTCACCTTCTTATTTAGCTTCTCAGGACCGCGAGGGGGACACCCACACACTGAGACAATGGGGATGTTCTATCGGGAATTCACCAAGGCCAGCTGGCCTGGGTCAGAAAAAGCATGGGATAGAACCGGACTTGCTGAACATAGCGGACAATGAGGACTACTGAGAACTCAAGAACAATGGCAATGGGTTTTTGATCCTACTGCACGTACTGGCTTTGTGGGAGCCTAGGCAGTTTGGATATTCCTCTTACTAGACCGGGATGGAGGTGGATGGTCTTTGGACTTCCCACAGGGCAGGGAACCCTGATTACTCTTAGGGCTGACGAGGGAGGGGGACTTGATTGGGGGAGGGAAATGGGAGGTGGGGGTGGGGAGGGGGCAGAATTCTTTAATAAATAAATAAATAAATAAAATGAAAGAAAAAAAAAGACCTTCAGTGCAGGCTGTAAGGGAAGGAAATCAGGTAGGAAGTTGGAGAAGAAACCACGCGGGAACACTGCTTACTGGTTCTTTCCAGCTCACTCAGGTTTGTGCTCAGCTAGCTTCCCAGCACAGCTCAGGACCACCTTCCCAGGCACTGATTACATGCACAGTGTGCTGTGGTGCACTTCATCAGTTCTTAACCCTTATACAGGACAGCCTGCTTTAGGAAATTCCTCAACTGAAGCTTTCCTCTCAGAGATCTTGATAGTCTCATGCTGACAAAACTAAAGAGAACACCATCTGAACTCAATCAACCTCATGGTACACATTCTAGAATTAATATTCTCTTAGTAGCTGTACAAATATTGAAACTGATTTTATCATTCTCAGTTTTATGCCTTGTTTGACAGTGTACCATTTTGACGGGAACCTGATTCAAATGGAATTATAAATGGAGAAGGAATACATGTTTTTTCCATGCAATTCCATAGATTTGATATATATTTTTATAGAAATAAAAAATAAGATTGTATTATTCAAAGTGTTATATACGTAGTATATAATAAGATGTATCAGAATTAGAAGAATGGTATTTTATATTCCTATAAAGCATAACATATAAAACTTACTTTTCATTGTAAGAGCATTAGGTAGGTCAGTGACTTCCTATGATTTTAATATTTCAAACTGAGATGTATTCCTCATTGGTCTTCTAGAATATAGGTTGCAGACACAGAATTTAGACTAAGATATCTAAACATACACTCCCAATTCAGTACCTATATTAAATGAAAGACTTTAAATCATATACTTAAAATGTTATCATTAAAATATTCAAATAGAAAAAAAATGTTCATTATGAAAAGCTCCTACAGATGTCAATAAGATGTTGAATGGAATTAATTAAATTTTAGCCACAGATGGTGGGTGAATATTTCTGGACAATGGATGAAGCATTAAATAACAGAGTGATAATCTAAACTAACAATTTTATTCATATCCGAAGCAGCACAAAGATGGTATCCCTCCTTCGGAAAACACATTGCTACATTTCAGTTAGAAAATTCTGCCTGCAAAACTGCATCTGAATTGCTTATAAATATTTCAATTCCCATTTGTAAACAGCGATGCTTTTTCCTTAACAGTTGCACATACTCTCAAAGCACATAAGTAAAAATGTGCTACACAGAAAATTACTAAAGATGTGCAGAAGTAGCAAGAGCCTATGATTAAATTGAAAAGAAATAAATTAATGCTTTTGCAAACCACCATTCTTCCCCTATAAGCAGCTATTTCCAATGACAATTAGAATGCTAAGTAGAAACTTGATTATTCCCTAATAAGCTTGATACTACCTACAGGTCTAAGGAATATAGATCAAAGTTATCGTTGTTGTAAAAGATAATTATGAAGAAAAATGAGGCAACAAAACCATTTAGATCTTTGCAATGGGACTGAGGCGATCACACAGTGCCCAAGACGCTGCTTACACAGGTGTGTGGACAGAGCTTGGGTTCCTGAACTCACACAAGAAGCCAGAAGATGTGGCAGCTGCCTAAAGTCCTGGCATTTGAGAGGCAGAGGCAAGGATATAAAGATCAAACTGTGATGCCAGACTAGCTAGACTTGGTAAGATATAGGAGAGAGAGAGAGAGAGAGAGAGAGAGAGAGAGAGAGAGAGAGAGGGAGGGAGGGAGGGAGGGAGGGAGGGAGGGAGGGAGGGAGGGAGGGAGGGAGGGAGGGAGGGAGAGAGAGAGGGAGGGAGAGAGACCAGAGACCCTGTCTCAATAAATAAAATGGAGAATCATTTCGTCCTCACTCTGCCACCACACACAATGTGCCCACATGCTCAGGTCGCTGACACACACAGATATGTAGACAAGCATATTCTTGGTTCCATCCTGATGAACCACTGGTTTGTATTTGAAACTCCCCTTCACCAAAGTTCGAGGTATGGCATGCTAATTGTCTTTACAATCCTTTGGTTTACATACTTAATAAGGATCTGTGCATCTAATAGACACTTCATAAAATATGAATAAATGAAGTAAAAACATTTTACTTTTCCAAACATAAATCTTTCCTGAAGATTTACTACGTAGTGCCCACTATTGTGAAGATTAGAATATATTAAGTAGCTGTCAACAAAAAACACTTAAAATCTTGCTAAGGAAGCAAAAATAACATACCTGCAACTAAAGAATGATAAAATAGTATCTGTTTATACCCTAGCAATAAATTGTAAATTTAATGGAAAATGAGACAAAAGAGGAACATAGAATAAAATTTACTCTCATTTGAAACTAGCATTATGTGAAAACTAGAGAACACAGTTTTTTAAAGCCCCTCACCCCCCAATAATAAAATACCTTTGCTTTCCTCAGAGTATAGTGATTGATTCACTAAATGAATGGATGTTCTACAATTCAAAATGGTTTTATTTTACAGAACCCTGACTCTGTTTTAAATATATGGCAGTAATAATTTTCTGATTTTATAAGCAAACTTCTAGTGTCTGCACTCTTCCTAATATGCTTGTTCGCCTCCTATAGTGAATTATCCACATGGTGGATAGAGCTGACAAATTTTTAATATACTGCCCTGATTTACTTATTATTTGTATGGACTATAACAAAACTGTTTCTGATTTACTTATATTTCATTGTAAGGATAAGAGAAAATTACAGTCAACAGAGCTAAGTCAAATGGGCCATAGATCTTAATTATAAGTTGCCAAAAATAATAGAAGAAAAAAAGTAAAAAGGAAAAAAAAATTAACTGGCTCCCTTGACTACTTCCTTTCCAGAAAACAAGCACAGAAGGGAAACTCATCTTTAAAAATAAATCCCAAATGCTTCATTTTCATTTTCCTGAAGTTAACTTTCTCACCTAGCTAAGCAGCATTTTCAGCTATTATTAGCGATGGGCCAATATCAGCTGACCAATATCCGTCAAACTCTTTCATTCAATGAGCTTAGGGACTCCCAAGGAGCTGCATGTATGCAGACTTCTGCTTATAGCTTCTAATTATTTTCTAGTAGATAATGGAATAGTTAAGTTCAAGGAGGTTAGATTAAATTTGTAAGTGGATCAAAACCCTAGATAAAATTACAGCAGCAAAGCTCGCTATAGGTACCCAGAGGTTTTTCATTTTGAGATGAAGGGGCTCCATTGATCACTTCTATGAAAAATGGGTTTCCTAATTTCACTGCTTCATAAATACTTTTTTTTTTCCTATTCTTAGCATGGCCATTGATATGTGTCAACTGTAAACAGTAGGTGCATGCTGCATGCCAGGCTCCCCAATGATGGCTTCCTGGGAACTACAATGCCATTTAGACATACTTTAGAAAAATCTTGATGTCTATTCCTTCTTGGATAAGATTACCCTATATACTGTATGTAGGCTAAGTTATTTGAACAACTGACAGAAGTATAAGTTGATGGTAGCTATGATATGAGCTGTGGCTGGGATGAAGCTGAAATATTTAGGGAATACTGTGTGCCTGCCTTCCCCCTCCCCACCCTAAGAGTGCTACCATTACACGTATGCCACCAAACTGGCTTGATGTGGGATCTGCGGGCCAAGTTCCGGTCTTGAGAATTGCTTGACAAGCCCTCTACAATGTACTCTCTCCTCAGACTCTACAGCTGCTATTTATGAGCCTACAGTATTTATTCCAAATGGTGTCTCCTGGCGTTACAGTCAAACTGAATGACTTTTTTCTCCCTAGGTCATCATAATTATAAAATAGTGTCCAGATTAGATTCAGAAATAGCACATGATGAGTGTAATTCTCTCTCTTCTCTTTTGACAGTAACAATCCTCTTAATCAGATATAAAAGTCACCAATTTGTAGAGCCAGAAAATTACACATCCAATAGACTGATTTGTAGTTAACAAATTTAAATTCTGATACAGTAGACTATGAGCTCTTGAGACGTTTCCTCTCATTTACACAAATTCAAGAAATGTTTTTGTGAACAAAAGCGTCTGAAGTTACATGTTAAGATTTACAAAGAACAACCTGCTTTGGATTTGGGGAGTCCCTTTTGGGTGATTCAAGAGATAAAATAAGCCAGTTGGAATATAAAACTTGTCAAGTTCTTTATGTAGTTTCAAACCCTTCAGTACCCCTTAAGACAATCTCTCAGGCTCAGGATTTTGGAGCTAATGAATTCAGTTAACTGTTACTGGCAATGAGTTAGAGAGACTATAATAAATTATATTTTTCTAATTAATTTTTGTTAAAATCTACAATACATTCAACTTTTTTCATTTTTTGCAGAACCCATCCTTGTGTGTTTATTGCTATCAAAACAGAAGGAAACAAACAGGCAAAAAGCAAAATTTTAGTGGGAGAAAAAGCATTATGCAAAAATTACTACAGATCATTCTAGTAATTAGGAACAAGGTGGTAAAAATGAAACCTATTAAAATAAATAAGGGGGATACTAAAATCTTTGAGAGGATCGCTGGCCAAGTTCTTCTAGTGGAAACAGGGTGAGTCCTTCGTTTGTTAGTCCACAAAGAAAAAAAAAACCTTCAGAGAACACCTTAGTACTTTACAAAGGGTCAATGGTCAAGCAGGAGGCATTGCTTGGGATATGTTTTTATGCTTTGGATACAGAATCATAATGAAATTGATTCATAGAAATAGATTAGGGATTAGTAAAATGAAGGTAAGAGAAATGATCCAAATATAGTATGTCAAACTTATGATACAAAGTGGAAATTATTATTAAAAATCAATTTGCTTGAACAGAAAGGGCTTAGAAGCAGAACAACACAAGTCTCTAAAATATAGGAGAAAAAAATCTTTTAGACAAATCAACTAATAATGATGATATTTCTTCACCATGTTCCTGTTTTGTGCTTTCTGTTAGGAGGCTTAGAATCAGCAAACACAACTCCAGGCTCCCAGCACAAAGAGAACTTCGGGGTGGATTAAATTTGCCCAGTCCCTCCAGTTTCAAGGGGCCATGTCAAAGACATGGATGAGGCCACATTCTCAGAGAGACGAGATAGATATCATTTGGGCAGGTAATCTGGGGCAAATATGTATATTGAAAAGAAGTCTTTATCTGGAAACTGAGAGTTTCACTATTCAGGCTTACCTATTGGTAGCATGATTCTAACACACAGGGAGGTTGAAGATGGTTGTAAGCAAGGCAATCTAAATGAGAGGTCATGATTCTTAAGGGTGTAGAGACAGGTGAGGCTAAGTGGCAGTTGTGACTACCGAGACACAGAAAGAAACTGTCACCAGAATGATTCTCTTTTTAATTTTTAATAGGGTATTGAAAGATGAAATGTTGCTTCAAATAGAGTTATATATTTGTTTTGGGAAGGCATCATTTTATTTTCAGAAGAAAGAAAATTTCTAGACCTTAAAAACTAATTATTTTATTTATTACTTACATTTTTGCCTAAGGACAATAAGAGCTGTTAACTGACTTTGGAAGATCATTCCTATAATATAGGGCTTTAAAAATTTCTGAAATGTTTATTTCTAACGTGTACACATTGCATTAATTTATAAAAATTAAAAATTTATATGGAACATATATAATTGGATTAAATAACATGAATTTCTAAGAATAAATTGTTAATGAGATGGATAATCTAAAACTCATCATTGACAATACGTAGTCAGTCACACAAAGGAAATTTTGCAATGTGAAAAAACAGCCAAAAATTTTTCCATCATTTTGCAAGGTGGCTAAATAATGTGAATAGATTGTAGGTTTCTCATCCCACTCACATAATGACGACAATTAGAGTTGGAAGAATTTACTCCCATCCAGATCCTGAGTATCACAAATATAATAAAGAAAGGATAAACAAAAAGTCGTGTGAACTTTACTTCAGTATATGACAGTTGGCTAAGATAAAAGTTCTTGTGACACAGCAAAAAGAAAATGATTTCCCCCCCACAAATGATGCAATTTACTTAATATAGTCTGGTCACAAGAAACCTCTTTCCTCAAATCACCTGGTCATGAACTATTGTAAATGAGGCATGGGAAAGCCAGACCTAGAGCCAAGTAGATTCACACAAGCTCCGAGCCAGGGTTGCAAACCCATTCCTAGAATTTAGCATAATTATACAAATTCTTCCATTCCCAGCTTATGTTTTTAAATAAAGCAAACAATTTTGCTAAAATATTTCAAAACAATCTCAACAGATAATGAGTTTAAATGTCCTGGGAAAAATAGAGTGATGGACACTCAGACAAACCAAGAGTCTAGCTCATTTTCCAGGACTCTTTGTGGATAAATATATCTTCTACAAAATTTGATGTATTTTTTAAAAATACAAAAAAAAATCCACCCAAAATACCAATAATAAAAAATGCCAAAGAAACCTCCTAGCAGTTTGCATTTTGAAGAGAAACTGTGCTACTTGAAACAGGAATTCGAAGTGTCTCTTAATGTAGGCATCCTTCTTATGAAGGTAGACCTTTAGTCATTTTCTTAATGTCATTCAATGTGATCTTTCTTTATGGGAATAAAGAATACACTGGCCATTCAATAGCAGCATGTTATTATTGTCATTATGAATCCATTAGACATGTTCAGGCAAGCTAAGTAGCAGCCCTGTGACCAAATTCTCCTTCTGCTGCTTTTAGTGAAACATTTGATGAAATACTGCCTGCCCCTGATTTACTTTCTGCTTGTGGTAAAAATTTAAAGAGAATAGGAGAGTCTTTTCTTTGTCCTTGGATATCAATAGAGGTGTTAGTTGTTGGTGATGAGATTTGATTATTTAGCTGCAGTGTTTTTGCCATTTGTTTTAAAAAGCACTAAAATACACATAAATACATATTCATTATTCATGTCCATATCATTATTATAAAATGTGTAATCTGCTATAGAGATAAACAGAATAAGTGTTAAGGAGACAATGTTTAATAGGTGTTTGTAGTTTTTAGTTTCTTTGTAAGCTTTAGCTTTTTTAAAAAACACATGCACATATAAAAAGAAATACACACAGACATTGGTGTGCAAAAGATACTCATAGTATGGTTTCAGAGGATCTCATTTTTGTATAAAAGGTTCTGAACACTTTACCATGTTGCGACAACACCTGGTGGCCAGGCACTTCTTTTGCCTAATGGTTTTCTGATGTGGGAGTCCCCTCTGTGTGCTGTGATTGTCATTAATGAATAAAGAAACTGCCTTGGCTTTATGATAGGCAGGACGTAGGTAGGTGGGTAAAACTGTAATGATGCTGGGAAGAAGAAGGTGGAGGTGGAGAGACTCTATGGAGCCACTGCCAGAGTCAGACATGCTGGAACTTTGCTGGTAGGCCACGACCTCGTGGTGATGCACAGATTAATAGAAATAGGTTAAATTAAGATGTAAGAGTTAGCCAATAAGAAACTAAGGCTATTGGGGCAAGCAGTAATTTAATCAATGTGGTTTCTGTGTGGTTAATTTGGGTCTAAGCTAGCTGGGCAGCTTGGAGGAACAAGCGGGCCTCCTCATACAGTTTTCTTTGTTATTGTAGCCTTTTTCTGCCATCCTCAACAGGTAAATCATGAAGATATTAAGACCCCTCTGTCCATAACCACTAGTCAATGGTGTAGGAGCTGGCATAAACACTCTAGTTCTCTCATTCTCCCAGAAACTGTTAACCAAAGCAGCTTAGGGGAATACTTAAATCTTGGATAGAACAATTAGTACTAGATTGTGTAGCTTCTCAAATAGAAAGAGGCTACAGGTGTCATTGTGGTAGGTAGCAGTTTTCTTGTCTTATTTTCATACTTTTCCAAGGATGAATCATTCAACTCTAGCATAAATTACTTCTACTCGAGTAGTTATTACATGAGCAGCTTGTGCTTCTGGAAGAACTCAGACTAAGACATTCAGCAAACATACCATTTTTACTGTTACTGGATGGCTTGTAATTTCATCTGTCCTTTGGCTCAACTTGCAACCAGTTTTGCCTCCATGGACCTTCCCTTTTGGTTTGAGCTGTTTTAAATACTTAAAATGCTTTCCAAACAGAGTGGAAATTCTAAAAATGAAGATACAGAATGTAGGCATTCATTTACATGAAAGTTACTAACTTACTGAAATTGTATTCAGCATCAATGTTGCCTGTTAAAATGATTTTAATCAATGTGATGCTATTGCTCTAATAGCTTAAAACAAGTCACCAAGAAAGAAAATATTTCTTATCAAAAAAGTCAGCAGGCTGTTAATTCTCTAGCACCTACCCAGAGTGAGGAAAGCCATATCAAAAAAGAAATTCTTAATTTTTACCTTTAAAAAAGAATAGACTTTTTTGAGTCTGTTAGTTACAAAATCCATCACCCACCTAGGAAAATGATTCCTTTCATGGCTCAATCAGAGGCTCATCTTAAATTCAATGGAAAGCTAAGTCTTCAAGCTCCCATCCTACTCCTGTTTCCATGGGAATAGGCTTCAGATCAAGGGGGAGGGGAGCGGATGAATGGGGTTAGGAGCTTTCAAATAATCATTCGAAATCATGATGAGGTTTTTAGAGCTTCTTTTTACGTGATTATTTTGTAGCCTCTTAACCCTCTTTTGCCAGACTGTTTCCATGGAAATATGACTGTCCAAGCCTCCAGCAGAGATTATTAGCATTCTTGTGAATTACAGTTTTGGTTGTAGCTCAAGGTGGCCAAGCTTGATCTTCTATCAGTTTTATATATGAACTTCTGCTTTTTATTTACTGTAATTTTTCCTTGTAATTTCTATTTAATTTGAAATTTTCCTCCCTGAGTTTATAACTATGATCTGGGTGATACTGAATGATTAGGGCACTATTGAAAAAGTCTTCTATTCTAAATAGTAACATATGAGCCAGGCATTTAGCTGCATTGAGTATAATAACCTCTAACAGCCTATAGAAAAATATTTAGCTATTGTATAAGCAACATTTATTATATAAGTGTTGTTAGTAAGGCAAGAAGGGTGGTATTTTAATTATTTAGCAACTGATACACACAGACACCATTTTCCAGAGCTGCAAATGTTTGTACCGTCTTCAGTCCTACTATGTAATAACTAATAACAAATTAACCTTTAATAGCCTCATAAAAGATGGTTAGCATTGCTATCAAAGTTCTCAAGGTCATATACTGAGTTTCTTTAAACCTACAAAGGAACTTTCAGAAGGATCTGGCTAAGAATATATAGCAATCTGTTTTGAAAAAAGTGCATATGCTTCTTGCATTCTCTTTCACGTAAAGGTCACTTTGAAATCAAAATCATTCTTAGTATTGAAGACATTATGCTAAAAGACAGAGAAAGAATGTATATGGATCTATTCCAGAATCCCTAGTAAGATCTCTTATTTCAATGTGTAAAAAGTAACAGCAGGCTAGACATCTAATGTTATTCCACCCCACTCCCTAACACTGAACAGCTCAATCGACAAGTTTCACTGGGGGAAATCTGCAAGCTCTGATTGACCTCATCAAGTACTTTCATTCCTTATCCCCATTTTTATTATTCTGTAGTTGATGCTTTTATCACAGTCCTATTTGATGAATCTGAATTGAAAAGAGTAAATATCGCTTGAGAACTTAGGTTTTAAATAGGTTCCTGTTGAAATATAGGAAAGACTAACTGGCTGAAAACACTAATCTTGATTTATTTTTAGCTCAATAAATTATAAATACAAGAAGTAAAGAATCCCAATTAATTTTTCAAAGTGGCTTCAGACTCCCCAGAAGCTGTGTCTTGTTGTCATCACACTTGTGTTCCTGAGAGCAGGGTCTGCTCTTAAATCAAATGTTCTCATAATCTTATTTATTGGATTTTTTTTTGTTGAAGCCCAGGCAGACTCATTCATACACAGCTTTGTCTTAATTAACCACCAGAAAGGGCAGACTGAGGAGTTGGCACATTGAAGACAAAATAGGCAAATCCTCACTGTTCTCTGCTTTTGTAAGAAATTATTTCCCGTCAAGCTCGGCGAACTGAACTGAAAGCGTCTTGGCATCATCTTTCCACTCTACAATCTGGGCTAACCTTGAGCTAAACTGGGTTAACCCTGAGTTAGGTTGGTCTGGTCTGTCATCCAAGTGAGATTAAATATTTGTAAGTTATTTAGCTGTTTGGAATCTATTACAGACTTTGTGAATCAATGATATTTAGAACAGCCCTAGTGCTTTATATGTACGATCTAAATAAGTGCTTATAAAGAATGACTTATAAAAATGACTTACTGTTGTCACCATCCAGTACTTTTGACACTGCTGTAACTGCATTTAATAAATGCATGTCTGTCTGATTATAATCCAAATTATAAGTAAAATGAAATATAACATGCTTAATTCACAGAAGGAAATTCATCATTTTAATTATAAATATTTCCATATTCCCTAACAACCAAGAGTACAGTTATGCCAGACAGCTGCAAACTAGGGATGACTTGAAAGGTATAATAATATGTGAAGGGATCCTGAAATTCTAAGTACGAAGTTATAACATTTTCAGAGAAGAAGCTTTGAAAGATGGTTGATCTTTCATTATTTTATGTTCAAGCACCGTATTTAGCAATAAATAAAAATATGACTGTGGTTTGTGTACTTACATCCATGAACTCCACATTGGCTTTCGGACCAGTTGTCTCATTGAGGATCTTAATGGCCACGGGGATTTTCACTGTTTCACCTTCAGGCACCCAAATACCCTGAAAGGAAAAACAAGTCAGATTGATTCTATATGGAGATTGAATAATATTTTACAGTAGAATATAATTTGGTTTGACCACTCACACTTTAATTTTATTTTATTTCATTATAGAGATTATCATATAATTACATTTTCTTTTCTTTTTCTTCCCATCAAACCTCCCATATACTCCTCCCCACTCTCCTTCAAGTTTATTGCCTCCTTTTTCCTAACTTCATATTGCATAAATATACTTATATATTTATACACAAGTATATATATGTGTATATATATATTTAAGAATATATATATATAATTAAATACTACCTTATCAATACAGATAATATGACTCATATGTACTTTTTCAGACCTGACAATTTGGCACTGGACAACCAATTGGTATGCTCTGAGTTTGAATTTCTTTTCAATAATAAGCTTTTCTTCAACATATCTTATGTGGTGTACATGTTTGTGGTCTAAATTTATAAAAGATGAATTATGCATATTTCTATTTTCATAGTATTCAATGTCCATTTAAGATTAATTTGGTTTCTTCTTATAAAAGGCTTTGCACTTTGAAGGGAGCATTAACAGAGGATAAAGTATCTAAATCTTATTAGGGTGACAATACCAACTTCATTTCAAGACAAATTAAGTATTTTTTTGTTCTGAAGAGTATGGAAGCTTCATATCTAAACAATAATGTATAAAATATAATTAGGTAGAATGATATTTATTTTTCAGTCCAGTTGTTTATTCTTTAACTAAGAGAAAAATATCATGTTTCTTAAATTAAGATGGAATAGGAATTAAATTTCAAAGGTTATTATTTTGAAAATAGGACTCAAAGACAAGTTCTGGGGTATATGGAATACACAGTAATTTATCTATGTTATTAAATTAATGATTTTTGTCACTGGGTAAATATAAAATACTTTTATTGACCACTGGCAATTCGTCTTTTTATCAACATAATTGCAGGATTTAGGGATTAGGACAACATTAAAAATTTAGACTTTCAAGGTACAAGATCAATAACAGGTTTCTGAGTAAATGTAAACATCTAAATGAGGACAAGAAATTTGAGAGGAAAGATAAGAATGCTTGGATTAAGAATGGATATTGTGAAAAGCATATAGTCCAAAAAGAACTCAGAATTTTTGTGAGACCATTACAGGATCTCAGGATGACTTCTGACAGTTTTGACTTAGAGATGAAAGGGAGGGAACTGTAGGCTGCAGCTCTACATTCGTTCTCGGCGTCATCTGGGGACAATGACAGGAAGAAACCTAACTTAAGTAGATGTGTTTGTGTCATTCTATGTTGGAGTAATAGAGGAGACACAAACCCAAGAGACGTTGAATAGTAATAACAGTGAAGAAAAACACTTTAAGCATCCAGGATGAGATTTATGATTGTGTTTGGCTTAAGCGGGTCAGTGGGGAAAAGTATGTGTCAAATGCAAAATAATAACACAAGTTACTTGTAGTATAATTTTGTAAAAGAATATTCAAGCAGAAGAAGGGAGGGAAAAGCCTCAGAACCCAAAACCCCAGGCTATATTTTATCAGAGATGGTATCTAGGGCAGAGAAAATGCTTATCATTTTTCAATAAAATAACCACATAGGGAGTTACTTTATAAAGCTGTAGAATCAATATTAAAATATTCCTAAAGTATAGTTTTAAAATAAAAATATAAATTCAGTGTGAATTAATTTGTACCACTCTTGAAGAAAGTCCAGCCATTACGTTATATACTGAAACACCATGGAATTGGAACATACTTGTGCCCATATTGATCCTGAAATATATCATACCTTCGGTTAGGAAGAAAAAATGACCAAATAAGTACTCAGGCCATTGACGTTTGTGTGTTCGTCAATGGCTTTTCATAGATTAAGACTATATGTTTTAACAATGCATGATATAGTCACTAAAACATAGGACTGGCAATACCTCTTTCGAACATGCCATCCATATAAAGTTATGAAATGTCTAATAAAGTGCATTGTCTACATATTTTCAATTTTGTCAATAAGGCATGTAGAAATGATTATCAGCAAACCCAAGGGAAAGAGGTTCCAACAGTTTTCTGTTGATTTTCCTATAGTTTAGCTTAAAAACCCTCATTCATATCTATGGATATGAAAGGTCAAGCAATTATCAGATAAATCATAGGGCTAGTGGGGGCAAGGCATCTTTATAAAGATGATTGGACTGCATATACTTATAATGAGGTGGTACCAATTCTTAGGCAGTAAGATAATAATGATTCAATTAGTTCCTTCCAACATCTAGGGGGGAGAGGGACAGAGAAAAATGTAGAGCCCAATAAAAATCAATAAGAAAAAGATAGTATTTAGAATTACATATGTATTATTCCAAATAATTTTATGCATTTTCTTTAAGATACATACAAATTGAAATTATTAAATAAAAAATCAAATTTAGATTCAATTTTAAGTATAAAATTACACAATTTGTAACTTTTTCTAGCATAATTTCAGTATTTATAAAAGGTAACTTAGGCATAGAATTTGAAGATCAGAAAGACAAATCAGCCTAAACTAGAAACTCTGCAAATTGGACACTCAGTTAATTATTTAGCTCAACAAAATATGCACACTAAAATGATAGGGAAACTTTCACAGTTGGATATTGGAAGGTTTATAATGATGACAATATTTTCAAACATCTAGGAAATGAAAATTTGTGTCTACAATATGATCATTAATACTGTTCTAGCAAATAAATCATTATTTTATGTTTTTTTGAGACACTGTGTCACTCACTACCTTGCCACTGTTTTATTAAATTATCTACGGTGCTCTCAAACTTTTGTGTTCAATTTATTACCATGACTCAGACGTTTTATATATATATTTAAGTTGATGTGATATACATATATTTTTCTAAATAGAGAAAACACTGAGTATTTTGAAATATAAAATTCTTAAACCTATCTACCTTAATCACTTGTTTGTAAAAATAAGGAATCACTTAGCAATATACAGTAAGCTGCAAAAGTAAATTTTGTTAATTGTACCAATGGCTGCTACAAAATGGCCTCACAATTAGCGCAGGAGAGTTTCTTTATCTCGCTATTTATCATTAAAATAAATTTCACCACATAATATTGGGCAGGCCTCATGATTGTACTTATAATTTAGCTAAATAAGTAAATATATAGATACCACCAGTTTAATTTTTTTTTTCCAGAAAAATTTGTCTTCGAAAATGAATGATATTATCCTTTTGTCTTATCGGATCTGAACTACTCATATCCTTATTTTTCACAAAATGGAAAGGACATTAAAACTACCAACATACTTACTAAATCATATATGTAATCAGTCAGGCAAAAAGTTGTTATAATCTTATTCTACAAATGTATTAGCACATTCATACAGATTTTGAATGATCACTTAGTAAGGGTCCCGGCAGAGACTAGGATTAAAGAGCAGAAAGGACAGCAAAGGATTGTGGGAATTGCCCGGCAAGTTCTGGAAGCCCCAGAAGCAATGACTAGGGGAAAGGAAAGCAGTTGTGGTTGAGTGTTTGGGAAACAAGTGGAAATTTGCAAAAGAGAAGGCAATATTGAAAGGGGCTCAAAGGGCCCTGAATGCGCTCCACTTGGGTGAGTACCTACAGTTCTCCCCTTCTCTGAACACCACACTTCTCCAGACTTGTTCAGAAAAATTAAAGAACTCGTCTGTCCAGCAATGTCTCAATATTACATTATTCCTCCCTTTGAATAGTAAAAGGAAATTAGGCCGGGTGGTGGTGGCGGCGCACGCCTTTAATCCCAGCACTCGGGAGGCAGAGGCAGGCGGATCTCTGTGAGTTCGAGGCCAGCCTGGTCTACAAGAGCTAGTTCCAGGACAGGAACCAAAAGCTACGGAGAAACCCTGTCTCGAAAATCAAAATAAATAAATAAATAAATAAAATAAATAAATAAAAGGAAATTATGTTGGCTAAAACAATTACCTTGGCTATTACTTTTTAAAAGCTTGAAACAGAACTTAAATAACTGGAGGCGTGTACTGTGTTTTCGCTTACCTTATAAACAGTTCCAAAAGCTCCTGAGCCAAGGACTTTTATTCTCTTTAGTTCTGTTTCCTTCAAAATGCGCAGTTGAGCTTGATTGGGTGCGGTGCCACTGGGGGTTAAGGGCTCTACCAACTGCAAAGCAAAGGTGTGGGATTATGGACCTTTCATACACACTCACTTCTGCTTCTTTTCTAACATGTTTAATGAAAGTGCTACGCTAGGATATATTTCTCTGGCAAACACTACTTTCCAGTATCAGCCACAGTCCTATACTCTCTATGCACCTGAATTTGGGTGAATTCACGTTTTGCATATATTCTACCAGAGGCACACTGATTAAAAATACAGAGATGAAACAAAAGAAAACAAAAGTACAACAAAACCAGAAATTGTCCAGTATTAGCACTTACAATAATTGCAAAGCTATCATGATCATATCAGAGGGGATACTAGTTAGCACAATGCTGATTCTTTGGGCAATCAACACATCAAATACATAAGATTCTTGTCACATCTCAATCCTTGTCTGAGTAGGCCTGAAATTCTGAATTTTCTGTGGACCATAAGGTGGTATGTATTTATGATGATGAGTTGTGAAGTCATTTTACATAGCAAGATGAGTACAGTTGGTTCTAAACTGTAAGTTACGTTTTGCGACACAAGGTATTCAATAACAAGTGGGGAGGAAGGTTTCCTAATTCTGGCTTTTAAAAGAGCTATATATTATATTAGACTTGGTCATGGCAATAGAGTGACATTAAGAGACCATTTGCCAAGTGAGGAGTTGGGAGTCAGCATCAGAAGGAGAGAAGGATACAGGTATAAAATACATCAGATGTGAGTTAAATATGAAGGGTGAGATGAGAGTAGGAAACCGCAGATCAGAAAGAGGGTTGAATGTTACTTAAATGTACAACTAGGCTGAAGTTTATTGATGTGGTAGTTAGGATGCCATTCAGCTGAAGCGTTTGACTGCATGGAGAAAGGAGATGTGAATTGGACTAGGCAAGAGTGTCTAAAGGTCTCACACCCTAACCACAGTTGCCCATTCTGAAACCTCAGCTACCTTTGTCTAACTATATTTGGAAAGTAATAATTAGAAATTTTCAAAAAAAATTCATAAGTTTAGAATATTTTTGTTAAAGTAACTAATTTATTTGATCAATAGGAACTGTAATTAAATTATTTTATCAGTCAAACTCTATCAAAGTTATGTATGTATAGGAGCAAGCATCATACATATAAACTTTAGTCATTATCTATAGTATCAAACATCTGTTGATTTTAGAATACACCACTCTTGGATCAAGAAGTCTGCTGTGCTTAGTGGATTCTAGCCATAAACAAAGAACATTGAGCCTGGCCGGGCGGTGGTGGCGCACACCTTTAATCCCAGCACTTGGGAGGCAGAGGCAGGCGGATCTCTATGAGTTTGAGACCAGCCTGGTCTACAAGAGCTAGTTCCAGGACAGGCTCCAAAACCACAGAGAAACCCTGTCTCGAAAAACAAACAAACAAACAAACAAACAACAACAAAAAAAAAGAACATTGAGCCTGTAGTTCATGATTCTAGAGAAGCTAAGTAATAAGGTGAACCCAAAGAAAAACATATATAGATCCTAACGGAAATTGGAAGCAGTCAAGATCGCCAGGCAAAAGTTGGGAGCATGAGGGCATGGGGGTAGAGGGAAGGGGAGAGGGGGAAAAAGAGGGGAGAAGGAGAGGGTGGGGAAAGCTTGGGGGAACGGGATGGTTGAGATGGAGGAAGGATGGATATGGGAGCAGGGAAGGAGATATCTTAATTGAGGGAGCCATTTTGGAGTTGGCAAAAGGCTTGTCTCTGGAGGGGTTCCCAGGTATCCACAGGGATGACCCCAGATAGGACCCTGGGCAGTGGAGGAGAGGGTGCCTGAACTGGTCTTGTCCCATAGTTAGACTGATGAGTATCTTGAATATCACCATAGAAACTTCATCCAGCAACAAATGGAGACAGAGACCCACATGGGAGCACTGGACTGAGCTCCCAAGGTCCAGTTGAAGAGCGGAAAGAGGGAGAATATTAACAAGGAAGTCAGGACCACGAGGGGTTGGTTCACCCACCGAGAGAGTGTGCCTGAGCTAATGGGAGTTCACCAACTCCAACTGGACTGGGACTGAATGAGTATGAGATCAAACTGGACCCTCTGAATGTGGTTGACAATTGGGACGGACTAAGGGGCCAAAGGATAATGGCACTGGGATTTGTCTCTACTGCTTGTACTGGCTTTTGGGATCCTATTCTCTTTGGATGCTCACCTTCCTAGGCCTGGATGGGGGGGGGGCTTGGACTTCCTGCAGGTCAGGGTATTTTGCCCTCTTTTAGGACTGAAGGGGGGTGTGGGGGAGTGGGAAGGAAGTGGTAAGAAGGGAGGAAGTGGGAATTTTGATTGGTATTATTTATAAAGTAATAAAAAAAGAGGAATAAAAAAAACTGACAGCAGTCAAACTGGAAAAAAAAAAGTCTGCTGTGTGTACTTCGGAGGCTCGGGGAACACAAAGCCTACATCTTTGGATAGCACTTCATGTTAAAATTCATGTTCAAATACGAGAAATAGCAAGCAAGGTTTTAAAAATACAGTTCTTTTTAGTTTAAAAGGAACTAAATTTTAAACAACAAACAAATAGCCTATTTTATTCTCTGCATTAAGATATAATTAAAGGCTTCTACTACTCAAATTGTCTAAACCCCTCATGGTACTTCAAAATGTCTGTTTACAAGCTACTTGTGCTGTGGCCCTGCTGTCTGACTTATCACCATGTTCCTTTGAACATCATGGCCTACTGAACCAGTGGAGCAAACCTAAGTTCAGCGAGTAAAGAGCGAGCAAGGATGTTAGGAAAAGCATCATACAAGTTATTAAAATTAGTCTGTTTCCCGATAGTTTGACAACTAATCTACTTTTTTTTTCATTTTCACAATTTAAATTATAAAAATATAAATTCATTTTTTAAGAATTTTCTTGAAGTCAAGTAAGGGTATCTCAGAAAGAATCATTGAATTTTACATTTAAAAAATCCTCTCTCCAAGAATTCCCTCCATTCCCTATCCATCCCCTCCATCCCCTATCAGGAGCTGATTGGCATATTGTTTTAGATGCTATGTATCATTTTTAATGTGTGTGTGTGTGTGTGTGTGTGTGTGAGAGAGAGAGAGAGAGAGAGAGGGGTGGGGGAGGGAGAGGGAGAGAGAGAGAGAATGTGTATGTTCACGTGGGTGGTAGTCCAGAGAACAACCTAACATACTTCAGTCACTCTCCATCTTTTTGGTGGATACTCTTTACAGATTTCGAATGTCAAGTACAAGAAGCTGTCTC